>NC_137147.1:158965615-159180402 GCF_951394435.1 Stenella coeruleoalba
CTTCACCAGTAAGAGGAGGATCCTCTCGTAATTTATCTTTCACCAACATTACTTTTAAGTCATATCATTTTGACTTTAATGCATCAGCACTTTAAAAGACTGTCGAAAATATTTAATGTAAATTTCATGTAAATCTAAATTTGCATAAATCTTGTTTATGAGATAATAGTATGCTTCTTGTGGTCAGAGACCATGTCCTGGAGCAGAGTAGCTGCTCAGTAAAGAGCTTACTGAATTGAGTTGAAAAAGTTAATTGGTTTAAATAAACTGTACTTTGACACATGTGGTCATGTTAGAATGTGTAGTTGACCCTAAGGGTTATTTGAAAAGGTTTCGGTGAACTGAGGAAGTCAGCAACAATATAGGCAAAGACATAGGGGTGGGAATAGAGCATGTGTGAATGCCATTGTGACTTCAGTGGAAACTTTGTGTTAGATCAAATAGAATGAGATCTTTTTTTTTTTTTTTTTTTTTTTTTGTGGTACCTGGGCCTCTCACTGTTGTGGCCTCTCCCATTGCAGAGCACAGGCTCCAGACGCGCAGGCTCAGCAGCCATGGCTCACGGGCCTAGCCGCTCCACGCCATGTGGGATCTTCCCGGACCGGGGCACGAACCCGTGTCCCCTGCATCGGCAGGCGGACTGTCAACCACTGCGCCACCAGGGAAGCCCTAGAATGAGATCTTTGATGATGTAGGGTTTGGTATCAGTATTGAGGTATTTATGTATACACACACACACACACACACACACACACACATTCAGTCTTATAGATCATTTCTTTATGGGATACTCTTTAAATCAGTTTATCAACTTTGAAAGTTTTTCTTTGAGCTATTTTTCAAAAAACTAAAATGTTTTTTACCACCTTTATTCTCAGGATCCAAGTTCGAAATATGGCAACCTTGAAAGATAGTAAGTACTTTATCACAATATGTGAATTAAGAAAAACTAAACTTTGACAAATAAAAATGTGCTGCTTTAGCCCATTTACATATTTGGTCAAAATGGACACAGTGAATCTATGTCATCTCTGTGTGGCATTGAACTTGTTTTGGAAAAGACCCATGTGAGGTGACACATGGTTGTTGATTCTGTTGTCTGTAGAATGATAATGATATAACTAGAAAAAACTACTGTGTGTGTGTATAAAATGTTACGGAATATGTGGCAAAAGGCCATTTTCAGTACCATTTAGTGTTTTAAATACATAATTGATTGATACTACTATGTTGCCATTTTGCTTGTCCTCTCCAGGTAGCACAAGGTCTGAGTTATTGGTACTCTTAACATTAAGCCTAGTTTAGCAGCTGCTATTAATTGAAGGTCTAACTGCTAATTATTCTACCTTGAAGTTTAGGAAAATATTTCGATAAATTCACAAATGAAATGGTAACTCCTTTATCTTAACACAGCACTTCTATTTTTCAGTTACCAGGCGACTAAAATCAATCAAAAACATCCAGAAAATTACCAAGTCTATGAAAATGGTAGCAGCAGCGAAATATGCCCGAGCTGAGAGGGAGCTGAAACCAGCCCGAGTGTATGGAATAGGATCCTTGGGTAAGAGGAGAGTGCAGTCACAAATTACTAAGTACCATTTAACCTAGAGATGACTGCTCAGGACTCATCTGTCCTGAGTACTTCCAGGCCCCCATCTATCACAGCAGCCCTGTGCGGGTGGGGACTGTCAGAGCTCCCGCTTTGCCGATAGGAAAAACTGAAGCCCAGTGCAGTCATAACTACACCTCTGTGACTTGGCATCTGAACCTATTTGTTAACCACTGTATGTGATCATGTTCACTTTTAAGATATTCTGAAATTTTTCCTAGATTATTAAATACACCATCAAAAGAACTTGGAAGTTTAGTGCATTAGACTCGAATGCTTGATTTCTTCCTGTTACACTGTGATGTGATCTTTTAGGACTGCAGGGTGGGGAGGGGGTGCCCTGCAGTGGAAGGTGACTGGGTAGTCATGGATATGACTGTGAGTACATGAGCGGAATGTTTAAACATTAGCTGTAAAGAGGGAGAAATTTGCTTATTTCCAAATTGAAGAAAAGATGTATCTGTATCATCTGTGTGTTAATGCCTCTATGTATTACATATAAATTACCTTGTGCAATAGTTTTCTTGTGCTCTTCATATTTTTTAAGCATGCATTTATAGCATGCTTTTTTTAATCAGTGTTTTTGGTTTTTTTTTTTTTGGCTCCATTGGGTCTTCGTTGCTGCACGCGGGCTTCTAATTGCGGTGGCTTCTCTTGTTGGGAAGCACGGGCTCTAAGCACGCAGCCTTCGGTAGTTGCGGCACACAGACTCAGTAGTTGTGGCTCGCGGGCTCTAGAGTGCAGACTCAGTAGTGAGGCACACGGGCTTAGTTGCTCCGTGGCATGTGGGATCTTCCCGGACCAGGGCTCAAATCTGTGTCCCCCTGCATTGGCAGGCAGATTCTTAACCACTGCGCTACCAGGGTAGTCCAATCAGTTTTTTTATATATAAATTTATTTATTTTATTTACGTTTATTTTTGGCTGCATTGGGTTTTTGTTGCTGCGCGTGGGCTTTCTCTAGTTGCAGCGAGCAGGGGCTACTCTTTGTTGCAGTGTGCGGGCTTCTCTTGTCGTGGAGCACGGGCTCTAGGCACATGGGCTTCAGTAGTTGTGGCTCACAGGCTCTGGAGCGCAAGCTCAGTAGTTGTGGCACGCGGGCTTAGTTGCTTTGCAGCATGTGGGATCTTCCCGAACCAGGGCTCAAACTCATGTCCCCTGCATTGGCAGGCAGATTCTTAACCACTGCGTCACCAGGGAAGCCCTAGCATGCTTTTTTTTAAGCATGCTGTAAAGAAACTTCTGTATGAGAAAACGATAGGGCACTAGGCTTCAGTGGAAATGCCTCCTTGCTTCAAAAATGCCACATTTAGGGAATTTCCTGGCGGTCCAGTGGTTAGGACTTGGCACTCTTATTGCCAGGGTTCGGGTTAGATCCCTGGTTGCGGAACTAAGATCCATCCCTGGTTGTGGAACTAAGATCCTGCAGGCTGTGTGGTGCAGCCAAAAAAAAAAAACCAGCCATATTCAGCTTTTCCTAGGAGGCATAATGGAGACTTGCTAAGTTAGGGTTAGCAATCATTAGCAACCCCAGCCGTTTGCTCTCCTGAGTCCTGTTCTATAACCAGCATAATACTGAGCACCTAGTTAGCGGCCCGGTAGAGGTTGATAAATTACTCTAGCCTATTTTTATGAAAAGGTGAAAGTCATTCACTGTTCACCTTTCATGCTGAAATGAATAAGTGTAATAAATTTGTTTCCCCTCAAAACTCTATAACCACAAAACTATCGAATAAGGAAATTGACTCAGATATCTAATTATAGTATTTGTGGTGTGATATTAAAAATTCAAGTCAAGGCTGCCATTCAGCTTCTAAGTCCTTCAAACTAAAAAAATACTAACTGCTAGATATTAAATGGCTAATCATTTAAAATATTTAAGAACTTTAAATAGACATTTTATGCTGTACAATATAAAACAAAAAGAGACTGAAAAGGAATATTTTCTCCACTTCCCTAAACTTTGGAGTTGAGTATTTACCTCTCTCTGCTTTTTATGGAGGGTCCTCAGGTATAGAAATTTGAGAATCACTGCTCTATACTGAAAAAGGCGATAGCAGGAATTTTGTTGAAGTGGGGAATGTGGCAGCCGTGAAGATGCACTTTGTAACTAGAGTGAGCACAGCTGCTGAATCGTCCTGTGTTTTTGCACCTAAGCCATGCTTCCCACGGGCTGCTCCTGGCCAGCACCTGAGCACAGATGGGATACTCAGGTAGGCGTGTTCTTGGGAGACTTGGGGCTCCCTGGCAGCCTCGCTGAACTTTCCCTCAACTGTACAGCGGTCCAGGAAGCTGCCACCACACCTTTCATCCCACTGGTCAGACTGGCATCCTGGTGTGATGGCTATTCTGACCCCCTTCCTATTTTCTCTCACAGGCATTTCCCCAGTAAAATCCATGTATATTTTATCCTATTTAAACACCTCTTGCCTTCTGCTTCTTGGAAGACCAACAAAGTGAGGTTGTTAGTAATACCAAAAATAGGGACTTCCCTGGCGGTCCAGTGGTTAGGACTCCGTGCTTCCACTGCAGGGGACATGGGTTTGATCCCTGGTCCTGCAAGCCACGCAGCCCAGCAAAAATAAATAAATAGAAAATAAAATGGCATCCATCATTTAAATGTCAGCGGTTTTCATAAAAGCTTGCTATGTAGATTATATGAGCATTTCAGTAAATATTTGTTTTCTGCTTTTTTGGTTGTACACTGAAGATCTGTGTTCTTTAGAAATTTGGCAAGTCTAGAGAAGTTGGTACTTCTATAAGTCTGGCCTTTTTACAAGTTTTTTAATTGTGCTAGCAATTTCTTTTAGTCAGTACTTAAGATAATTTGGCCCTTAGGAACCTCTGTCTTAATAGAGATTTAAACCTTTATGGTTTTTAGCCTGATTGTAAATGAAATACATGCACAGACACTTGATTATATTGAGGCATCATTTTGTAAATTAGGGTTATTGCTGTATTTAGTGTAATTACACATACATTTTTTTTTTTAAGCTCTGTATGAAAAGGCTGATATTAAGGTGCCTGAAGACAAGAAGAAACATCTCCTTATCGGTGTGTCCTCAGACCGAGGGCTTTGTGGTGCTATTCATTCCTCGATTGCTAAACACTTAAAGAGTGAGGTGGCCAATCTCACAGCAGCTGGGAAAGAAGTTAAGATTGTTGGAGTTGGTGATAAACTCAGGAGTATACTTCACAGGTAATTTAAGTATATATTGTTTATGTTTAAAAGGCCGCAAGAATGAATAAAGGGAAGTTTCTTTGATAGTTTATTTAAGCAAGGTGTCTTTTTTTGGTTACCATTTTATACACAGAGGTTTTGTTTTGTTTTGAATTTTTTTCCAGAATATAGTAGAATGGATAGATTTCCCCTGTTTTCTATTTATCTTTTGTTTTTCCTTCTTCCAGACCATAAATGGAATACAGTAGGAATATCAGAAGCTATGGGCTTTTGTTTTGGGGGACGTTTTTCAGTTTTTTTTTAACGAGGACCCTAAGGAGCTCTCACAGCCAGGAAATGCCAGAAATGAATGACAGCTGATTAGGGCTGGAAGGAGAGAAGTAAAGGCAGAGAGAAATGCAAGACAGGAAGGGCCTGGTGTTAGTCCTTAGTTCTTGGCAGGTGCTGAAGGAAAGGGACAATCACGATAATGCAGGGGCGCCTTAACTCAGTGAACACCCCCCGCCCCCCTCAAAAAAGCTTGATCCATAGTGAGCGTGTTTTTTCCTTGTTCTCTGTTCTTTCAGCAGAAGTATTCTGTTAAACTATTTTATGTGACCTCTTCATTTTCTTGTAGGACTCATTCTAACCAGTTTCTGGTGACATTCAAAGAAGTGGGGAGAAGGCCCCCTACCTTTGGGGATGCGTCGGTCATTGCCCTTGAACTGTTAAATTCTGGATATGAATTTGATGAAGGGTCTATCGTCTTTAACCGATTCAGGCAAGAAAAATGTTGAAATCTGAGCTATTTTATGTTTATGTTCAGATTTTTCCATTAAGTAAATGTCTACTTAACAGTTTAAAATTATACTTTTGGAATTTACATTTGCTTTTGCCGTTTCTAGGTCTGTCATCTCCTACAAGACAGAAGAAAAGCCCATCTTTTCCCTTGGTACCATTGCAAGTGCTGGTAAGTAGGTTTTGTATGACAAGTATTTTTCCTATAGAAAGGAGAGATTTGTACATATAGGAAAACAGTGATTGTCAGGGTGGCTTTTTTTCAGCAGTAACAAAAATGACGTTGGGCTGTTTATCACCATCTATTAGTGGCTTTCATGAAATCATAAACATTTATTGTTTGACAACACTTACTGCATTCTTTCATTAATTTAATAAATATCCATTGAAGGCCATCGTTAGATATGATTTCTGTCCTTGGAGGTTGAAGAACTAAGCTAGAATGATATGTTGGCTTTGCAATCTGTGTGTGGGACCCCTCCCTAACCACAAAACAGACGCTCTAGAATAGAGATTTGAACGCTATTCACAACTAATATACGTTGAACAACTCAGTTCTCTTGTTTTGCTGTTTAAACAAAGTGATCATTGCTCAGTGATGCATCCTGGAAATAATACTCAGGAACTGATTTTATTTTCCCTTTCTGTATATTAGATTTCTCCTGTAATAGGTGTATAACTTTTACATTTTATTTTTAAATAAATCTATAACTTTTACATTTTATTTTTAAATAAATCTTTATTTTTTGGCTGCGTTGGGTCTTCATTGCTGCAAGTGGGCTTTCTCTAGTTGAGGCAGGCAGCAGCTACACTTTGTTGCAGTGCGCAGGCTTCTCATTGCAGTGGCTTCTCTTGCTGCGGAGCATGGGCTCTAGGCGCACGGGTTTCAGTAGTTGCGGCGCATGGGCTCAGTAGCTGTGGCTCATGGGCTCTAGAGCGCAGGCTCAGTAGTTCTGGCGCACGGGCTTAGTTGCTCCGCGGCATGTGGGATCTTCCCGGACCAGGGCTCAAACCCGTGTCCCCTGCCTTGGCAGGTGGATTCTTAATCACTGCGCCACCAGGGAAGTCCCTATCACATTTACATTTTAACGTGTTAGAAATTGGGATGCTTCTACCAGTCAATATGTATTTTTTCAGTATGTCATTTTTAATTGGCTATGTTATTTTCTTTCTTCATGGTACATAAAATAGGAGTTATAATCCACCGCATCTTAAATTTGATGAAATCCAGTACTGTCTCAGCACTTTACACTAATGAGTGAATTTTCAAGTCTGCTGCTACGTTTCCACTGCCTAATTACTAAAATGCACAGCAGCCTCTTAACTCTTCTCTCTTCCACATTCTCAGAAAAGCTTTCTCTCCCTTATTTTCCTGAAACTTTCAGATTTCCCCAATAAACAAATGGCTGAAATGGGATTTTTATATTACACTATACGAGTCTCAGTTCTTTCCTTAATTTCTTTATTGAAAAACGCGGTCACTGACTGTTGTGTGGCTTCGTGCCCAGCACGCTGCTAGATACCATCCAAAGGATTTGTATCCGTGAAATGTGGTGCTGTTACTTTAAATGTGGACTTCTTAAGTTTTATGAAGTTAAGCATTTGAAGTAGAATATCAAATGCTTTGTTTACACATCATATTTTTCTGAAAATCTATTATCTATAGTATGGAAATAGATGAAGATTTTAGAACTGAGTCCTTTAACCAATCTTACGTTGACTTCTCTGTAATTATAAAGAGTTTTTCTACCAGGAAGCTGTCTTGATTAAATCAGTCTTTGTGCTGTATCGCTTCAGAGAAATCCATGGCTTGTTTTAACAGAGAGCATGAGTATCTATGATGATATTGATGCTGACGTGCTGCAGAATTACCAAGAATACAGCCTGGCCAACATCATCTACTACTCTCTGAAGGAATCCACCACGAGTGAGCAGAGTGCCAGGATGACGGCCATGGACAATGCCAGCAAGAATGCTTGTAAGCGCTGAGAGAATTCCCTTACGGAAAGCAGCATGAAGACCCTCACGTCAAAAGGCATTAGCGATTCTGGAAGTGGACCAGGAAGCAGGAGAGCTGGGGTCTAGTCCTGGGCTCTGCCACCGATTCTGTGAGGATAGAAAAATTATATTCTCTGCCTTAAAGGAAGTAATATCTTACTTGGTACGCAGTAAGTGTGCAGGTACTTTGAAAAGGTATCTCGTGGAAGAAACAAAACTACCTTCATAAAATTTTTTGACTGGCCAGTTTGGGTACCCAAAAGGAAACAGAATCTTATTTTTGAATTAAGCAACACACGTCTATAAATGAGTTAGTGAAAAAGGTATTCTTTTCTAGTTTTAGATCTTGTTGTCTTTTGTTCTGTTTGTAGCTGAGATGATTGACAAATTGACTTTGACGTTCAATCGCACCCGCCAAGCTGTCATCACCAAGGAGCTGATTGAAATCATCTCCGGTGCTGCGGCTCTGTAAGTAACTGTGCGTCACCCTCAGACTCCGTGTCTCATCTGTGCCTGCTAGTTTAGCCTTTGCATGTTTAAGTTTTCTGTTTTGTTTTGTCTGTTAACGATGAAATGATCCATTGCTTATCTTGTTTCCTTAATCGTAGAACATAAAGTTTGATGAAAATGAGATCTCTGGTGTATTTTGATTGTTTCAGCTGAAATATTCAGGCTTAGTTTCTTCTTTTTAGAAATTAGTATATTGCTAGCTTTCACTTTCTTCAAGTTTTAGGAATAAGGACGTGAATAATTCAGTATCATTTATACTGAATGATAAATATTCAGTATCATTTATAAAATCTGTCTTTGAACTTAAAATATTATAAATCAGGCTTTCTGAGTTACAGGACTGGTTTGGGGTTTGGTTTTATATAAATCTGCAGATCATTGAATGGTGGTTGGGTCCAGGAATTTTTAAATTAAGTTTTCTGTATCAGTACTGTCTTATAAGGAGTTCTTAAAATACCACTTTCCTCAAGAAAATGTCTTGGTTGTCTAGCTAGATATGTTAATGTTTGTGAAACCACGGTTACGATAATGGGAATTCTGTTTTAAAAATTATTAAATTGAACACCCATTATATGCCTCATACAGTGCTAGGCACGGTGTTAAAGGATGTGATCCTTTCTTCCAAGGCATTTATGTGCTAATAGGATAAGAAAAAAAATGCAGATAATTATGCTGAAAGATAAAATATGTCATAAGTTTTCTTTGACTCATTCTCTCTCACCTCCTGCTAATTGGTCACCAAGTTCTGTAAATTTTACCTTCTAAATATCCCTTGACCCTTTTCCCTTTATGCCCTCTTCACGCAGATCCTTGTCATTTCTCTCCCAAATTAAAAAACGTATTTTTTGAGTGGCACATATGTTTTTTTCCCTGAAATGCCATCTTTCCCCTGCACCCTTGATTGTACATCTGACTCTGTTTATCCTTCCTAACGGAGCTGGGGTAATCCTTTCTTCCAGAAATCCCCCCTTCCTGGTTTGAGTGGGGCAGCCTCCTATGCTTCCCTTCATCATAGCACTTACACTGTTTTACTAGGAATTGCCCTTCTGTTTGTCTGTCCTCCTGCGGCTTGGGACAGGGAGTGTCTCGTTCAGTCTTATAGCCCCATCACCTGGCACATACTTCCTCAGTAAATATTTGTAGAGTGAATGAATGACGTGCCATGAATATTTACATTTTTTTAAATATATTTATTTGTTTTTATTTTTGGCGGTGTTGGGTCTTTGTTGCTGTGCACGGGCTTTTTCTAGTTGCGGTGAGCGAGGGCTACTCTTCGTTGCGGTGCACGGGCTTCTCAGTGTCGTGGCTTCACTTGTTGTGGAACGTGGTCTCTAGAGCGCAGGCTCAGTAGTTGTGGCGCACGGGCTTAGTTGCTCCGTGGCATGTGGGATCTTCCCAGGCCAAGGATTGAACCCCTGTCCCCTGCATTGGCAGGCGGATTCTTAACCACTGCGCCACCAGGGAAGCCCGCCGTAAATATATTAAGACCTGGAAGTTCAGCAGAGAGAGAAGTAACATTTTATTGGGTATGTGAAAACGTGAATCCAGGTTTAAGAATCAGGGAAAGGTTTATCACTACGATGACATTTAAGTTGGTCCTTTTGTCTCTGGAGGATAGAAATGGGCAGAATGCCAGACACACAAATAAACTGGTTGAGACTGTTTTATAAGTGTTGGTTGGATCCAGCAGGCTTCCTTCTCTTATTTTGCTTTGGAGCGTGAGTTTAAGACTAATCCACCTCTCAGCCTCGTCACTACTGCTCTGTTAACATCAGAGTCCAGTGCAGTGATGAGCGGCCCTGCCGCTTACCAGCTTGATAGACGTGGTTAAGATACTCTCCCTGCAACGCAGTTGTTTTCTATGACACGGGGGCTAATACAGGGATTAAATAAGTGTATTATTCGTGTCCTCCTTGCTGTACTTCCTACTGCTGGAGCCACGCTGACTTCTTCTTGGGTGGCGTGCACGCAGAGGCCTGGGGGAAAGTTTGGACTGCGCTCTTAAGGTCTGGGAGCTGTGAGATGTGGAGAGCCAGGAAAAGAGGAATGAATGCCCGGAATAGACGGAGGCTACAGCCTCTGCAGAATTGAGGACCAGGCTCTTTCTTGATTAGGAATGCGGGGACTTGGCTGAAAAGTAGCAAAACCAGAGAAATGAGGAGAGGGAGATTGGGATATGAAGACCAAGAATTTTAAAAAGAACTCAAATAACTGGAAATTGACTAGTTTTCGCTTTCTGGAAAGGCAGTCTAAATCATTTCTTGCAAGTTAGCTGTGCACCTCACGGTGGATTATTTATATGAATGAACTTGCATGCTCTGTAACCTGTCAGCTCTTCTGCTTAAAGGCTTTAATGCAGACACATTTGGCTCTTCGGTAATAATATAAAAGGCATGAATAAACCATAATATTTGAGGTACCAAGTATTTAGTTACTAGCCTAAAATTTTTTAATATATTGTATGCTGTTTATAGAAAAGTTGTTGTTTAAAGTATGCTTTCATAGTCCTGCCTACTTGCATGAACATGGTTTTATTGCTTCTAACCAGATGCAAGTCTATGACCTTTTGTAACAATCATTGAACTCTGTTTTAAGGGAATATTTTGGTAAGTATTTATATGATATACTCAAGGTAGTGAGTGAGGAAGTGGGCTTTTTTAGTCAGAAATTGTAAATGATTAACTAGCATGGATTGTTTCTTGACCTGCTTGTTTTGTGTTTGTCTTTTTCTTCTAATATAATAACCCAGGGACTAATGAAATTCGAGTTTCATCCTCAGACAAGAGGTAAAGTGGTAATATTTCACACACTCTCCCCTACCCCGCCAGAAAAGAAACCCAGTCAGATAGAACTGAAGGTAATTCGGCAACAGTGAAACTGATTCCCTGAGAGATGAGATGGCCAGGCCATTAGAGCAGCAGCCAGATGGTGGGAGTATGTGGGTGATGTTAGTGGGCTTTTTTCTTCTTCGATATATTAAATAAACTGTAAGGATAAAGAATTAGCATTCTTGGGACCTCTCTGGTGGTCCAGTGGTTGGGACTCCACGCTTCCACTGTGGGGGACACGGGTTCAATCCCTGGTCAGGGAACTAGGATCCCACATGGCTCGTGGTGCGGCCAAAAAGAAAAAAAAGAAAAAAGAATTAGCATGCTTTTGAGTTATTAAACACAGGCTGGTGAGGAGCAGTGGTTCTCAAATTTCCTGGTCTCAGAACGCTTTGATATCTGACTTCACAGAGGATAGCTTAGTTCTCTCCATTTCTGTATTCATTCTGTCCTGATATTACACATCACATAGGCTCTGGAAAACTCCACCGTGTGTACCTGAGAATGAGAATAAAATAGGCAAGTAACATTGTTATAAAAATAGTTTTGCCCTCACGGACCCCATGAAAGGGTCACCAGACCAAAATTTGAGAACCACTGGTGTAGAGTAGCATTTTATTATGTAGAGTCAGTTCTTTAAGTCCCACCGAAATATGTATTATATCTTGACATCTTTATTTGTTCTGTACTTTTATTTTTCAGGTAAAGAAGATTCAGCCAGCTGATTTTGTTTTTAGCTTACTGCTGTCCTTGTCAGAAGAAATTGTTGGTCCACTGTTTAAATTAGTAAAGACAGCGAGATATTTGTAAATTATCTTACAATAAATGACTCACCGTAAGAAAATCACTGTCTTTTCTTATTATATGAGAACAGCAGTTTTCCAAATGAGATCTTAAAACACTTAAAAATATTAACATGCTACTATTAAGAAGATAGTTGAAGAGGCTCCTCTGATTTTCTGGTTGCCTAACAGCCATGGAAAGCCTGGCCTCCGTGGGGTCAGAGTGGAAGGAAGAGGCACCAGGCCACAACCCCAGCCCAGGCACCTGAGCGCCACACCTTCATAGAACAGCCAGCACAGGGAAGCAAACGCGCTGTCCAGGTCATCTGCTGTTTCTCACGTGTACGGTGTAGAATTTCAGGCATATACTAAATCTAAATAAATTTTTAAATCTTTTCCAAGGACTGAGAAACATTTCAGTAGGATATTTACTCCATATTCGCATTTAGATAACCATTAAGATTGGGCGCGTGAGCTATTCCACACAGCGAGCTGGCCGTGCCAAACAGTGTCAGGGTTTTTTCCTATTTATTTAAAAGACGGCTTAGGGCTTTTATTGCAAAAGTAGTATAGGAATTACAAAAGACTGTAGAACTATAAAAAAATACAGAGCCCATTCTCACTTAACACTTTATATTACTCTTTTTAAAAACATTAAATACATGCATATGCTATCATTTTGCCAATAACTATTCATAAAAATGAACAATAAGTGATACAAAAGTGGATTAGCAACCACAAACCTGTAAAGAGCAGTGTTGCCACTTTAAGAAAAAGGCTGCCAGGGAAAGATAAACGGAACAGAATCTCAGTGTCATTTTCTAGCTTCCCTGAAATGTTACAAGAGGCATTTTGATTTCTGAGCCTTTGTGACATTTGTTTTTCTCTGAAGGCTCATAGGTCTTTACCTGTGTTGCTCTGAAATGTCACAAGGATAATTGTTAATAAGCATCCTTGGGGAAGTGTTTGCACACTTGGACGAGTACTTCTGTGTTCTTAATTTTTGGAAGTGGAATCAATGACTCAGACTATGTACATTTTTTAATTTAATAGACACTGCCAAATAGCTCTCAAAAAAGGTGGTAAACTTGTGCTAAGTGTATAAAATTGATTTCCTCTACTCGCTGAGACTGTCTATCTTTTAATCTTTAATGATCTGATGGGTGAAAAGACAATAGACTACTCATTCATTGCCCATTTTTTTAAGTGAGTTTTTTTCTCATTGAAACATAAGAGTTCTTTGCCTATGAGTGACATCAGCTCATTTGTGTTGCAAATTAATTTGTGTTAGAAAGTTTGCACTTCCACTACTTTCTTGCAGATGCAGCATGGGGTCTTGAGAAATAAAACTAAGCAAGGATTTAACTTTACCAGCCACACGAGTGTTCGATGTATAGAGCAGTGGTTAAGAGCATAAACTTGGGGCAAACTGGGTTGGAATCCCAGTTCAGCCCTTAGCCAGCTGTGTTGACATTGGGCAAGTTACTTAATCTTTCAGTTTTATCATCTGTAAAATGATTAAAATAGTACTTACCTCATAGGGTTGTTATGAGGACTAAATGAATCAATATTTGCAAAATACTTAGAAACTGATGTGGGACGAATGCTGTATCTGTGATTAAATGTTCCCTGATCTATGTAAGTGACCATCGGTTCAGTATCGTGTTTCTGATGTTCTGTGTATCAGCACTCTTAAATTCTGAAGCTACGATGATGATAATTATACTTCCCTATAGGAGCTTACCATTTGGAGCAAAGAGAAGCAAATAATGAAAAAAAAACGTGGTAAGGTTTTTTGGTAAACTGTTATTGAAGTATAGTGTATGTACAAAAGAAGGCATAATTCATAAGTTTGTGGCTCAGGAAAATTTGCAAAGTGTAAACACTCATGTATCTACAATCTAGATCAAGATCTAAAAGGTCCTGTCGTCACAGAAGCCTCCCTTGTGTCCCTGCCCTTTTTGTTACCTCCACAAAAGTACCCACAATCATGACTTCTATCACCATAGATGTGTTTTGATTGTTTTTGAAATTTACGTAAACGGAATCATACAGATGAAGCCTTTGGGGTCGGCTTTTTCTTAAAATTCAACAGTGTGTCTGGGAGATTTCATTCACATTTGTAGAGCAGTTTTTTTCATCGTTTTATGTTACCACACGTGATAAATATCTTAGAGTTGAGTAATTCTGTTGATGGACGTTTAGGTTATTTCCAGCTTGGAACAATTATAAATGCTTCTCTAAATCTTTTGTGCACCTCTCTTGGTTTAAATTTGAAAGAATTTCTGTTGTGTACATACCTAGCAGTGGGATTGCTTGGCCATAGGTTCTGTAAATGTTCTGCTTTGGCACTGCCAAACACTTTCACAGAGTGGATGTATTGATACCAGTTTATACTCTTCCTGGCAGTTGTCTACATCCTCATCAACACTAGGTATTGCACCCTTTTTCATTTTGCCATCCTGGTAGGAGTGTAGTGTTATTTAATACCTTTAGCTTGCATTTCTCTGATGGCCAATGAGTGGGGTTAATCATGCATGTTGGTTGTGTGGAACTTAGATATTCTCTTTCCAAAAGTTCTGAGCAGTGTGTGTGTGTGTGTGTGTGTGTGTGATTTTTGCTTGTTTTCTAATTGAACATTCTATTGAGATAATTGTAGATTCACATGCAGTTGTATGAAATAATACAGAACGATCCCTTGTACAGTTGCCTCAATTCGCCTCAATGGGGGCTTCCCTGGCAGTCCAGTGGTTAAGACTCTGTGCTTCCACTGCAGGTGGAGCAGCCAAAAAAATAAATAAGTAAAAATAAATTCCCGGGGCTTCCTTGGTGGTGCAGTGGTTGAGAATCTGCCTGCTAATGCAGGGGACACGGGTTCGAGACCTGGTCTGGGAGGATCCCACATGCCGCAGAGCAACTAGGCCCGTGAGCCACAACTACTGAGCCTGCACGTCTGGAGCCTGCGCTCCGCAACAAGAGAGGCCACGATAGAGGCCCGCGCACTGCGATGAAGAGTGGCCCCCGCTTGCCACAACTAGAGAAAGCCCTCGCACAGAAACGGAAACCCAACACAGCAAAAATTAATTAATAAACTCCTACCCCCAACATCTAAAAAAAAAAAGTAATAGTCTCCTCAGCTGTAAGCCAGGGACAATAGCGCCTACCTCATAAAGTCACTGCACTCAATAAAAAATATCAGCCTTCTACTGGCGTTTGAAAAAGCACACCTTCATTTAAAAATAAAAAAATAAATTCCCCCAATGGTAATATTTTACAAAACTATATCACAACCAGGAATATTGACATTGATACAATCCCAAAATCTCAGATGTCCCCAGTTTTATAGTTGAGAATCTGAACTCATAAGGACAACACTTATTTAGATAACCTAGGAAAATGGGAGGGGGGAGAATAGTAGCTTAAAATGTTGGGTTAGATTCCCCGAATTTGCTTTTTAAAGAAAGAAAGAAAAAAGCCCTAGAATGGCTAAGATAAAGAGATGATTATATCAAATATGGACTGAAGTCCCATACATATACATGCTGAGAGTTTAAAGCAGGATAAACACCTTGAAAAACTGGTCGGCAGTATCTACTGAAGTTGAACATTTGTATACAGAGTGATCAATGATTTAAAATATATACTCATGAGAAATGCATGCAGTCACATGTACAAGATATTCATAGCAGCACTGTTCTTAGTTCAGATAACCATGCTTTAAAAGGGAAAGATTTACTTAAAATGTAATGGTAATTAAGATAGTGTGGTGGTGTTGCAAGGATAGAAAAATAGACTAATGGAACACAATAGACTAGAAACAAATACGTATACAGCCACCTGATTTATAAGTCACTGTAATTCAATGTGGAAAAGAATGTTTCCAGTAAATGCTGCAGGATCAGCTGGATATCTCTATAGGAAAAATCCCTGATCCTTATACCATACACAATTTCAATTTGAGGTCATAGATATAAAAGGTATAATAATACAGCTTTTTGAAGAAAATAGGAGAAAGGCTTCATGATATTGGGAATAGCAAAGCTTTTTTAAACATGACTCACTCAAAAAGAACTAATCATTTAGGGAATTCCCTGGCGGTCCAGTGGTTAGGACTCAGCGCTTTCACCGCCGTGGGCCAGGTTTAATCCCTGGTCAGTGCACTAAGATCCCACAAGCCACACAGTGTGGGGGGAAAAAAATTAATTTGAAAAACATTGATAATTGGGCTTTATTAAAATTAAATTATCAAACGACTGAGGGAAGATATTTACAATACAAATAAAGCTTGTATATAGAGTGTATGTTTTTTTAAACATCCACAAATCAGTAAGAAGACAGAAAATCCAATTCTAAAAAATGAGCTTGGGACTTCCCTGGTGGCGCAGTGGTTAAGAATCCACCTGCCAATGCAGGGAACATAGGTTCGAGCCCTGGTCCGGGAAGATCCCACATGCCGCAGAGAAACTAAGCCCGTGCACCACAACTACTGAGCCTGCGCTCTAGAGCCCATGAGCTACAACTACTGAACCCTTGTACCACAACTACTGAAGCCCACGTGCCTAAAGCCTGTGCTCCGCAACAACAGGAGCCACCGCAATGAGAAGCCCACGCGCCACGACAAAGAGTAGCCCGCGCTTGCCACGACTAAGAAGGCCTGCACGCAGCAACGAAGACCCAACACAGCCAAAAATAAATAAATAAATAAATTTAAAAAATGAGTTTGAACTATTAATAGCCACAGTACCATGAATTTCCAGGAAATTATGCTGAAAAAAAATTCTGAAAGATTATATACTATATGATTCCATGTATATAATGTTTTTTATGTGACAAAATTTTAGAAATGGAGAACAGATGAGTGGTTGCCTGGGATCACAGACTGGGGTAGGGGAGTAATAGGAAAGCTGGTATGGTTATAAAAGGGCAGTGGGCACAGATCAAACTGCTCAGGATCCTGAATGTGGTGGTAGATTCTTTTTTTTTTTTTTTTTTTTTTTTTTGCGGTACGCGGGCCTCTCACTGTTGTGGCCTCTCCCGTTGCGGAGCGCAGGCTCCGGACGCGCAGGCTCAGCGGCCATGGCTCACGGGTCCAGCCGCTCCGCGGCACGTGGGATCTTCCCGGACCAGGGCACGAACCTATATCCCCTGCATCGGCAGGCGGACTCTCAACCACTGCACCACCAGGGAAGCCCGGTAGATTCTTTTTTTTAAATCTATATAGGTAAAAAATCACAAACATATACACACATAAGTGAGTATGAGTAAAGCTGGGGACATCTGAATGAGATGTGTGGAAGGTTATAATTGGTGAGCACATAGCCAAGTTTGGGTGAAGATGAGCTCAGTTTGGGGTTATATGACCAGACTGAAAAGGCATCCTAGCTTGAAGGAGGTGAGGTTTAAACTAACTCACCAACAGAAGGAGCAGTAACCAACAGAAATGAAACTACTGGGGTGACATAAATCTGGAAAGGTGATCTGAGGCAAGACTGTGAGCACCCCATGCTATGCAGTTTAGACCCACAGAAAAGAGTCTTATAAAGCAAGCTTGAAAGTCCCCCAGGTCACACCCCCTCCTTCTTTGCTAAGCATCAGATCAGTGCAATAACAATGACAAATGTTTGCATTAGTAAGGTTTACTCCATAACTTCTTTCTGAGACCTGTCTAGAGAGTATCTGAAGTGCTAGAAATGTTAATTTTAATATTCCAAGATTGAGTTTCCATTGTTATAACTTCTTTTTTCTAATAATTTGTCCTTTAATGAACATTTGTTTCTCTTACTATTTAATATGGGATATTTGCAACTTTCAGAAACATTATTATTATTATTGTTATCACTGGAAACTCTAAGTTTGAAAACTGCAGTTCTGAGCCCCTGCCAACACCAGCTGAATAAAAAGTGATGCCATTGCTGCACTGGGGCCTACAGTCCTCACCTAGAAGACGCATTCTCTGCACTGAGACTGAAACCAGAAAATGAGTCATTGTGGGCCCACAGTTAGAGTGGGGTCACAGGAGGCCAACTAATAAATGGAGCCTTGGCCCAGGTCCGGCTCACACTGGGTTCCCCGGGTTGATGGACCCACTCAGGGTCAATTCCCTGATTCCTGAATGTGTAAGTAGAACACACATATGGGGAAGTTGGTACAATCCCCTGATTCCTGAATGTGTATGTAGAACACACATATGGGGAAGTTGGTACAATCCCCATGCTGGTTCCTTGGCCTCTGGGGTAAGAACTATGGCAGTGGGAAGGCTGAGCACAAACTTTTGAGATTGGCCCTCCAGTTTGGGGAAGGCGCAGGGGGTAGGGGGAGGCAGAAATCAGGGCACCCTTAAAGACCTAAAGAATGCAGGGGTTGGGGGAGGGGCAAGATAGGGAAAAGGGATTCAGAGGTACAAACTACTAGGTATAAAATAAGATACAAGGATGTAATATACAGCAGAGAATATAGCCAATATTTTATAAATAATAACTGATGCCCAATGTGACAGTGTTATTACCTGATTGGGAAGCAATCAGGTAATGAGGGTGAAGCCCTTATTAATGGGATTAATGCTTTAAATAAAAGAGATCCCACAGAGCTCCCTAGCCCCTCCCACCTTGTGAGGATACAACTTGAGAAATCTGTGCCCCAGGAGAGGGCCCTCACATGACCGTGCTGCACCCTGATCTCAGACTTCCAGCCTCCAGAACTGTGAGAAATAAATGTCTGTTGATAAGTTACCCAGTCTGAGTTATGGCAGCCAGAAAGAACTAAGACAGTAGGGACTACCATAACAGCACTGCTCAGGATTAAAGGCTTCAGTGTTCTGTGGAATTGCCCCAGCTGCACTCAGCTCCTTTGCCTGAGATCACACACCGGTTCCAGGGAAGCCCTCAGGCAATGACTTACCAACAAGGGAATATAAAGGTCCAGCCCCCTTGTCCCAACTCAGGACAGAGGTGATAGGCCATCCCCGAGTTAGAGCTCCCTATGGGATTGCCTGAGGCCCTCCTTGAAAATGCAGTGCAACCCCCTTCCCCTGCACAGGTGTGGATCCCAGCAGCACTCAATAAACCTGCAGGTTGATCTCCACCTCAGAACTGGAGAACTGAATCTGCGACACATGTTTATGTAGGGGAATGTCCCTGTCTGGGGATATACATGCTGAATTGTTTCCGGGTTAAATGTCACAAAGTTTGCAACTTATTTTCAAACTGTTCTGAAAAAAAAAAAAAAGGTTTGTGTGTGTGTGTGTGTGTGTGTGTGTGTGTGTGTGTGTGTGTGTATACATAGTAAATGTGGCAAAATAGTCAATATTAACAATTGGTGAATCTAGGTGAAGTGTGTACCTTTGTTTATACTTGCTTCAACTTTTCTGTAGGTTTGAAATTTTCCAAAATAAAAGATTAAGGGGTAAAACACACACACAGAGGCAATATAAGAGATGTAAAAGGAGCCTCCAGAAGTATTGGAACAGAAGAGAGCAGGGTGTTGTGAGATCCAAGGTACAAGAGTTTCAAAATTAAGGTAGTGTTCAACATTATCAAATGGCTACAAAATGGTCAAGCAAGTCTAGGACTGAAAAGTGTCCCCCAGATTTAGCATCTAGAAGGTCCCTGATAATCTTGGGGACAGAAGTGTCAGTGGAGAAAACATTATAGGCACCCTGCCACCTAGTATCTTGCTCCTTGTCTACAGATTGTCGGAAGAATCATATTTTCCATTCTACTGGGTTTCTGGGACTTCAAAAAAATTGAATATTATGTTCAAAGTTCTGGAATGGTCCCTATAAGGAAAACGTAGAGCCATGCAGCAACTCACAGTTTATTGGAGAGGCATGTAAACTCAAATACTAAATGCACTGTGATAGGTGCAAGAAGAGGGGAACACAGGAGAGAGAGAAGGGGAAGGTAGGAACACTCCAGAAGCTTTTAGAAGAAAAAAGCACAAAAGGATAGACTGAGTAGGTGAGCCACTGCAACCTGGCTACCCATAGGCTGAATCTGGCTTAACCGTGGGATTAGTTTGGCTTGCAAATTAAAACTTAAAAAATGTATTTTCAGGGGCTTCCCTGGTGGCGCAGTGGTTGAGAATCTGCCTGCCAATGCAGAGGACACGGGTTCGAGCCCTGGTCTGGGAAGATCCCACACGCCGCGGAGCAACTGGGCCCGTGAGCCACAACTACTAAGCCTGCGCGTCCGGAGCCTGTGCTCCGCAACAAGAGAGACCATGACAGTGAGAGGCCCGCGCACCGCGATGAAGAGTGGCCCCCGCTCGCCGCAACTAGAGAAAGCCCTCGCACAGAACCGAAGACCCAACACAGCCAATAAATAAATAAATAAATTTTTTAAAATGTATTTCCAATAATTAAAAATATTGATCGAGCTATTGATCACAAAATCTCGGTGTCCCGCATCTGGTTAAGATCTGGCAACCCTTGGCTGGAGCGAGGAGAAGACTGGGGCAGGCAACAGTTCTCCATACACAGACTGTTTCGCTGACTTAAGGACTTTCCGCAGGCAACTGAGTCCTTTCTTCCTTTGACAGATCCCAGAGGCTGGTGAAGGGTACATCGGCAAACTCTTGCTCACAAGCATGCCACCCGTTTTTGTAAATAAAGTTTTATTGAAACCAGGGCTGGGATTAGAAAAGAGTGAGGCCGGAATTCGGGGGCAGTGGTCGGATTTTTTAAAAATTGTATTAAAATATTATTGATCTTGATTACGTTTTCTGCTGCCCCCGTAAATTTTGCCCGGAGGTCAGTGCCACGCTGGCCACACCCTGCACCCCGCCCTATTGTGAAGGGTTTTGAATGGCGTGCTTAACAGCTTGGACCTGATTTAACCTATACAATGGTAAGCAGCTCTTTTTTTTTAGCAGAGGCAAGCACTGGATTAAATCCAAGTCTGGGAAAGTCCTGAAGTTTCCACGCCCCAAATACCACCCCTGCACTCACAGCCTCTCAGGTTCCCACTCTTGTCTAACACCCGCATTTCAGGTTCATATCCCGGCTCGCTCTTCGACCCCTGAACCACTGACGTTCCCTCCTCCTTCATCTGCGAGCGAGCACCCCGGGAAGGCCCCAAGCACCTGCCTCCTCAGGCGCATCCTCCACCGGCGCTCGGAGCTACCGTTTCCTGCATCCTTCCAGGCCCGAGAGTCGATACCGGGACCATCGCTCTGCTCCAACGGGGCGGAGCTTCCTCATCGGCGCGCTCCGCACTCGGCTAGTGCTGCCTCCCCCCGGCGACCATCCAGCGGGAGGCGGAGCGAGTCCAAAATGGCGGCTCTCAGGCTGGCGCGCTCCGTGCTGCTGTGGCTTTGAGGTGGTCGCCGGGGGTCGGGGGGGACGATTTCCCCGCCGCGGGGGCCCTAGAGGATGAATCAGGGGCTCTTCTAAGGTTAGGTGGCGGGGGTGGAGAGAAGTGGCAGCAAGGACTGCGGTGGAGTCCACGGAGCGGGATGTGCGAGAGTTACTCCAGGTCGTTGTTGAGGGTCTCGGTGGCGCAGATCTGCCAGGCGCTGGGCTGGGACTCGGTACAACTGAGCGCCTGCCACCTCCTCACGGACGTGCTGCAGCGTTACCTGCAGCAGCTGGGACGGGGCTGCCACCGGTACTCTGAGCTGTGTGAGTACCGGGCTGGGTGCGGGAGGGCTGCCTCTGGCCAGTCACGGGTGACACCTCCGCGTTCCCCTTCGCTCTACCGGCGTCCAGGAGGTGTTGGTTCTTCTCCCCCACCCCGCGATTGGGTGTCTTCTCGGCCCCTGACGTCCCTCCGCTCCCACTGTCCCTGGAAACTCGAGTCATCCCTTTGGTCCCTCTTCGTCAGCCGCTAACTTATCCCGCCCGTAGCCCGAGCCCTGTCCCCGCTCCCAGCTCCACAGCCTTTGCCCTCCTCTGTGATCTGATCATCGGTCTTAATCATCGTCTGCTTTTGGCTGCGTGTAGAACCACCTCCAGAATGTCTTACAGCCTCTGTTACTTTGGTTCTTTTCCTCCCTTGCCCGCAAACTACTACAACTAGTTGTCACAGGCGCTCCGTCTACCGGCCGTTTCTTACAAGCCTGGCCATTCTTCAGCTCCTGACAACACATACTCGTTGACAGCTCTGGTCCGTTAGGGACACTGCCTCTTCTTTCTGTATGTGTTCGTTTCATAGACAGCATCTCTGCTTACTCCTTCCCAAGGCCGACTTTGTCGGTTTCACTTAGATTACCTGTGGCTTATGTCTCAGCCACCCATTGATTTCCTCCTCTTCTATATTTTTGTGTCAGTGGTTATCAAAGTGTGGTAGAGGGATCATCGGCAATTTACAAGGCTCCCCAGGTAATCTGGGCTACAGTACATGGTTTTTAAGCAAATGTCTGGTAGTTTGTATAGCTGGTGGCATTTACTAAGTTGGAATATTTAGTAGAAGCAACACATCATCTCATTGATGGGAAGTCTGTGTGTGTGGAGGGGGAACTACCCCTCATTTAAGTTTCGGGGCATTATTTTTCAGGTGTTCAGCTGGAAAACTGGGTGAAGTGTTTTATAGGATATTTTTTGTTAAAGAGGTTGCTCCACTGAAAGGTTGAGACCCATGAATACACTTTACTTCTTAGGCCCCAAATTCCATTCCAGCGCCATAGTGCTGCCAGAATAATATGGTAATCTCTCCATCATGCAAATCTGGTTTTGTCATTCTTAAAAGTATTTCAGTTGGTTACAGGCTGAAAAATCTAAGCTCTCGAGCAGCACACACTTTCCTTTGTGAGCTAGTATTTTTCTTATCTTCTGCCATTCTGTCATCCTAAATCTGCAACCATGCTGAGCTACCTGCCTTTTCCGAAACACTTTAAGCCTCCGTTGCTGCATGCATGCTGTTTCCTAGTGTGTCCTTCGCCCCCTGGTCCACCAGTAGTACGACTTCTAGTTTGAAATTCACTTATCACTTGCTTTAGCAAACTCGTGATATCTGTTCTCATAATTCTGTGCATTTTTCTGCTATGTTATTGAACACCTTGCTTTGTAATCATCTGTGTATATCTCTCACCCTCCCCTCTCCCCTCCCCAGGAGACAAATTTATTATATTTGTATTCTGTAACCTAGTACAGTGCCATAATAGAATAGGCACCCAGGAAATAGCTGTTGAATAAATAAGTGAACTGATAATCCACCACCATAATAACTATTTAGTCATTTCATCTTTTGAGTTTTAAAAATGTGTATTTTTAGACAGCTTGATTTCATGGATACTTCTAATCTGAATTTGGAACTGTTGAGTAGCTCTCATTCATCTTGATCTTTAAAATACACCACCAGCACACCGCTGTCTGCTTTTGCTTCTCTTCCCTCCCTCCTCTCTTCTGGTGCTTGAGTATACTGTTACAGCATACGTAGTCCAGGTTGTATTTTTGCTACCAAGTTCCCTAAATGAGGACAGATGTTCTGTACCTTTAGGTAATCAGAATAACCCTGAATACATAGTTACTGTTCCTGCCTTATACATGGTACCAGACAGGTGCTGGCACCCCAAGCAACCAGGTATTCTAGAGTCATCGGGTGATCCCTGTTTTGTGTTAATGTGAACCTCGATAATTAACCAATTTCTGTAATGATTTTCTTGCTTTTAGTGAGAATACGATGATCGGGTTCATTCTCTATTGTGGTTTGGTGACTTTTTGAAAATGCTAATTCCTGGTATACTTATTAGTCATAGACTTTTAAATATTCCTTTCTCTACACTATTGTTATTTTGAACCAGAGTTACTGTAACATCAGGTCACCACTATGCAATCTTGTATTCTGTTTCTTTATTTCCTTTGTCTTTCTGACACACGTTTATTGAGCACCACTTATGATCTGAGTTCTGTGCTACATGTCGGAGACATAGGCTTACTTAGACACAATCCCTGCCCGTAAGGTGTGTAAAAGGGTGTCGAAATGTCAGTAAAAACAAACTGATGGTATTTGTTCCTTTTTTAAAAAATGCTCTAAAGTTAAAGCAAGTATCAGAAGTTACTATCAATTCAACAAATAATGCATTTGAAAATTTCCCTAAGGTAACGATTTGCCAAAGCATTCAGAGGCAGAAGTTTCTGTATGCATTGTATTATACATTAAATAATGTGTGTATACACTGAAAGCAGTGCACGGTATAGGTATAGGCAGTAAATGCAAAAGGAATGCGGTGAAGGAGAGACACATGCACACTCTGGGTTCCAGGGCAGGATTCACTGGAAAGGTGAGATTTGAGTTGAGCCGTGAAGCAAGGTTGTATAATGTAGGGAGCATGCCAGGTAGAGAAAAGCATAACCTGAGGTAACCAAGTGGGAGTAAGTGAGGCGGCCAGCTTGGCATATGTAACCAGTTCATTTGGAAGGTGCTAGAGGAAGATGTTAAATGGAGCGAGATCAGATTAGGGAGGGACTTAACAGAGAGAGAAATTACAACGTGGTAGGAAACACTGCATACTCTTACGGAGGGGGATTGTGTGATGAAAGTGATGCTTCAAGACAATTGTGCTGTCGGTTAAGTGCAAGAGAGGCGGTTAAGTGCAAGAGAGGCGCAAGGTGGGAGAACTTGAAACTAGGCTGAGACAGTGAGAGTAGGAAGAGAGAGAAAGGAAAAATTCTGAAAGCCGGTACCCAAAAGGGTGCAGGGGGAACACCAGAAGCTCTTGGGTTGAAATTGCAAAAATGTGGAAGAATTCAAGAGGACCACATTTTTAAGACTGAGAAAAGAATACTGCTTTTAATAAGAATCAAAGAGTTGAAATGCCTGTCTGTCATTAAGGGAAAGAATGAGTATTCATTTTATTTATCCTCTCTTTTTTCTACATCAAAGAAGTAACCCATACTTGTATAAAAATTCAGACTACAAAATCTTTGAAGTTAGAAACGAGTCTCCTGCTTCGACTCTGCCCTTCCCCTGTTCTGCAGCTTTCAGCCCCATAAACTGTTACAGTTGGATGTATATCCTTCCAGAAGTTTCCTTGTGTGGGTGTGAGCAAACGTGTCTCATTTTTATGAACTTTGGATGATTCTTTTCCATTTTACATCATGATTTAATTTCAGACAAACTGAGTTTGCCGTGATCATAGGAGATTATAGTTAAAAAAATAAGCTATTTATTGGAAATCTGGAACTGGAATTTTCATAGAAGTTTTAAAAGATGTAGAGACCTTAAGTTCTGCTAAGGGCAGGCAGAGGAGAAACTTCCTTTTGTAAAGAGAATCTCACTATATCTAATGTTTTATCATTTTATCTCTACCCATTTTATACGGTGTCTTCTAAATACATTTAAATTTTACATGTAAATTACCTTTATGGTCTAAGCCCTTTCAGCAAATTTTCTTGGATTTAGAAAATTGATTCAGTGGTATAATTCATTCAACAAATGTTTATGGAGTGCCAACTCTATGCCAACCGCTGTTGTAGTTTCCAGAGTTGTATCACTGAGCAGTAGAGAAAATGGAATGGACATTTACCTAGCTCAGCATTCTATCAATACTTATTTGATAAAATATAATAATAGTAATATTTATCGGGCATTTACTTTGTGTCAGCCACTGTTCCAGGTGCTGTTGACCATCTGCAAGTTACTTTTGACGTTAGTTCTGTACTGGCTGATTGTTAGTATGAATTGTCTGTGGTGTTCTGGTTGGTTGTCAGATCATATTTAAAATTGACTTTCAGAGTCAACTTTCTAATATTTAAACAATATGATAGTCTATTAAAAATCTATTCAATTTTTTCCAGTGACTGGGTCTTAAGTATGTAGTATATTTGATTCTGAGCTGCATATTTACCTAATACTTTTTTCTTAATATTTTAAAAAATATTCATGGAATTTGCTTAAAATAATTTGCTTTGCTTTTGACTTTGTTTCAGATGGCCGGACAGACCCAATTTTGGATGATGTTGGTGAAGCTTTCCAACTTATGGGCGTTAGTCTTCATGAACTAGAAGACTATATCCACAACATTGAACCTGTCACTTTCCCACATCAAATTCCTTCATTTCCTGTTAGCAAGAACAACGTACTTCAGTTTCCTCAACCCGGAAGTAAAGATGCAGAGGAAAGAAAAGAATACATCCCTGATTACATGCCACCCATTGTGTCTTCTCAAGAAGGTCTGTGGGGTTTTTTGTTTGTTTCTCGCTCATATATTTGTAACTATTTTAACGGGTTTTTAATCTTCTTAGGTTTCCTAACTGAATTACATAAAAAGTTATGCTAACATATAAATTCTAGAAATGCAGTAAAAATATTGTAATACTACTTACAAATTATTCTAACCTTTAAGCCAACAATCTTGCAGCGGGCCTCACGAGGCAGAGCCATGGAATCAAGGGTATGTCTGATGAGGCTTTGATTTCCTTTGTAAATTTTAAGTAGGGGAGAACAGAATGTGACCACAGAGAGAAGTCTGTCAAAGATGTATTATATGAGAATGGGATATTAAGTAAATGAGAAAGCCTTTGAAACATAAAGAAAATTGGGGTAGCTCTCCCCCTTCCCCCCTTATTATAAATGTGAGTTGGATAATACTGGAAACAGTGAGTGAGTGAACATTCACTAATATTATGCAGATTTATCTATTTATCTGTACTTTTTTTTTTTTTTTTTGGCCACGCTGTGTGGCTTGTGGGATCTTAGTTCCCTGACCAAGGATTGAATCTGGGCCATCAGCAGTGAGAGCATGCTATCTGCATTTTTATGATGAGTAGAAATGTTTATGCTTGGTCATATCGAATTTTTATTGTAAAATAATACCTAATCAGGCACAGTAGTCAATCCATGCAGAGTTCCTTTTTTCCTGCATGATTTACATGTTAATCATTTAGATTCACTAAGATTCTAAAGAGATATATAGTAATTTGTGGTCTTTAACGCAGGTACAGAATATTTTTTCTTGTTAAAAAATGGAAAAGCTGAAATTTCTTTATTTTTTAAAATTCTGAAGCCCTAGATGTGCTTCAGGATAATACCAATGATGGCAGAAATAACTTTCTAACCTTTTTATTGATGTACAGTTCAGTGGTATTAAGTACATTCACATTGTTACGCTACCAACACCACTGTTCATCTCCAGAACTTTTTAACCTCCAGCTCTGTAGCCTTTAAACAATAACTCCTCATCCTCTTAGCCCCTGGCAGCCATCATTCTATTTTCTGTCTATGAATTTGACTACTCTAAGTACTTCATATAAGTGGAATGTTACTTATCTTGTGTCTGGCTTACTTCATTTAGCATAATGTCTTCAAGCTTCATCTGTGTTGTAGCAGGTGTCAGAATTTCTCTCCTTTTTAAGGTGGAATGATACCTCATTGTGCGTATTAAACCACATTTTGTTTATCTATTCACTTGTTGATGGATACTTGGGTTGTTTCTACCTTTTGGGTGTTGCAAATAATACTGCTGTGAACGTTGCAAATACCTGATTCCCTGCTTTTCAGTTCTTTGGGGTCTATACTCAGAAGAGGAATTGCTGTATCATATGGTAATTCTATATTTAATTGTTTGAGGAACAGCTATACTGTTTCCACAGTGGCTGCACCATTTTTCCTTCCCACCAGCAATTCCCGAGGGTCCCAGTTTCTTGTGGTTCATTTCTTCTAATCTCCAATTGCACTTTAATAGCATTTTGAAGTGTTACTTACTTGTTTCAGAGACTAGCTTTAGACATGAAAGAAGTTGTTTTACAATCTGTGTGTCAGTGTTTCCTCATCTGAAAAACTGGATGAACACTGGCCCTAAGTTGTAGAGATTTATCCTGGGTTGGTGCGTGGCCATCAGACACTCTGGATCTCGGGGCAGCAGGCTCTACTGAACAGTGCTGGTGCTGTAATCAAATGTGCTGAGGTGAAGTGCTGTGTTCGTGCTTGGTGATAGGCACCATGGGTGTGGAAAGGACTCGCTGTAACCTTTTGGAAGGTTGTCATAGCTTTCTGGCTTGAGTCCCTTAGAAAAAGACTCTGCTTGACAGCTTAGCACTTTTCTGCTTAAAGTTCTTAGAGATTTAATCCTGACTGAAGGCAGCAATCAGTTTCACCGGTAAATGTGATACAAAGGGTGCCTTCAGTAAATGTTCTTGAACTCAATTCAAGTAAACGTTGTTTATAGAATCTTGCCTGTAGAGGTTCCTTGTTTCTCCTTTTCTGGCCTAATGGTACATGAACAGCAGGACTTGGAAATCTCCACATGCATCTCGGTCATCCCCAGCTTTTCTTAGTAGCTGCTAAAAATCTGTCTCCTCCCCACCTTTGAATTTATTTGTATTTGTAACCTTTATTACCT
Organism: Stenella coeruleoalba; assembly: GCF_951394435.1. Taxonomy (NCBI): domain Eukaryota; kingdom Metazoa; phylum Chordata; class Mammalia; order Artiodactyla; family Delphinidae; genus Stenella; species Stenella coeruleoalba. Next base: position 158,993,575 of record NC_137147.1, read on the forward strand.
TGGAGGAAATCTTACTGTTTGTAGCTCCCTATGTAAAGTCATTCTCTTTAAACCCCTCATTCCCCAATGTCAGTGGTTTTGATCTTAGAAACATATTTATTACAGCATCTCTAAGCATATATTTATTTACTTTAAAAATATAACAAATACGTTTCAATATTAAAATTATCAAAGGAGGGTTTCTTGGGCAGAGGCCTGGTAGTAGCTGTATTGAGAAGAACTCCATTTTCTCGTATAAACAGGTCATGACTGTCAGGTAGGCCTGGAATGTCCTTCTTTGCTGTTGTCATTGGATGTGATTTATTCAGCATCCTGGACCTCTTCATGAAAGTAGTGCTAAGTCAGTCCGTGATCTGTCCTCTTGTTCTTTAAGAATAGTCTTTGTATGGCTCTGAAATTTTTAGCTGAAAGGCCACTTAGAAGTACACAAAATTTGGAATTGTGCTAAGAAAACATGAATGGTAATCAAATGCTGGGGGGAAACTGAAGGCGTTATGTAGGAGGAAACTAAAGGAAAGTCACCGTATATAACTGGCACATCAGTGATCTCAGAAGGATATGAGTTTTATGTCAGTGGGTTAGACAGTGGTAATGTGTAATGGCCAAGACTTAGGTTCGTTATCAGTTGGCATGTGATTCAGTCGGAACTACTATCTGCCCCATGTAGAAAGTTTTAGTCCATTTTCTCGGTGCGCTTTGGAGCTTTCTAAATCTGTTTTGTAGTTTTCATTTCATTCTGTCTCTTGTTGCACCTCCTGTTTAATAGTTATATTGTTTAATTTTTTTCTAGTCTTTTTGAAAATTTGAATCCATATTTGATTAATCTCAGTTCCTGGTTCACATACAGGTTCACCTCTGGTCCATGTAGGGCCTGCATTTATTCATTTAGAGAGTTATTTAATTATTTTTAATAGTGTAATAAGCCCTAACGAACTCATTACTCAAAACCAAGGCTAGGACTTTGATTATAATCTACACTTAACCCTTTTGTTTCATTTTTTATGGCACAGTGAAATTCTCTCCAAGTGATACAGTTATCATGTTTAAATACTGCCAAGGAAATGTGACTGAGATAGTAGATTTTTGCTGGGTAGTGAAGGAAGTATGAAAAAGAATTCAGTGATTTTAGCTAGTGACTTCTGTCTGAAATTACAATAGTAAATTTTTCAGTTTCTCTTCTGGATTATTTGAAGCAAAACTTGAATCTTATTTCAAGTTTTCTTCAATAAAAATTATAAACATTTTAAGAGGAGAATTATGTAAGCCTTGACCACTTCTCTTTTCAGCTAACACTTAGGGATTTTCTAAGGAGCAGAGATATTGCTGTTTCATACGATATGCATATGGTTCATAAGGATGTAGTAATGATAGGCAGCACAATAAGATGCTTATCAAAAACTTTTCCCCTTATTCATGGAAAAGGACATAAAATACAGTCCTGTGGTTACCATTTTTTAATATAACCACACAAGTCAACTTAATAAATCATTTACAACCTGACGTCTTTTTTTCCACAGGCACAGCATGTTAGAAAGTATCTAGTATTCTGGTTAGTGGTGCATAGTGTGGTACAGACGTGAACAGCTTTGATAATAACACCTGTTCACCAAGCTTTTTATTTTTTTATTTTCGTAAGAGCCACGGACACGGTCAGACTTTGGTCATAACATTTTGTTCGCAAAGTACTGTCATGGGACTACCCTCTTATCAATCCTTTGACTTGGTTCTCGTCAAAAAAGCGTGTGAACGTCTTCTCCACACACAGCAGTCTAAGTCGTCTGGTGGGGGTGGAAGCCTAGAAGGCCTGAAGGGGCAGCGGGCTGTAGTAGAAGAAGCTTGGACTTCATGGAGCTGTTCAGACGTGACTCAACTAGTTACTGAGTTTACAGTCTCACCAAGTCACTTAACTTTTCCGAACGTCATATCCATCATCCATAGGATAGGTATAATACCTGCCACGTGAGCGATGGTGAGGACTAAGTGAGAGATTTTGTAAGACATTTATATAGAGTAGTACGGTGCTGAACGCATAGGACACGTAACAATGAATGTCCCATCTCTCTTCCTCTTTTTTTTTTTAAAAAAATAAATTTATTTGGGCTTCCCTGGTGGCGCAATGGTTGAGAGTCCGCCTGCCGATGCAGGGGACACGGGTTTGTGCCACAGTCCGGGAGGATCCCACATGCCGCGGAGCGGCTGGGCCCGTGAGCCATGGCCGCTGAGCCTGCACGTCCGGAGCCTGTGCTCCGCGGCGGGAGAGGCCACAGCAGTGAGAGGCCCGCGTACTGCAAAACAAGAACAAAAAATAAATAAATTTATTTATTTATTTATTTTGGGCTGTGTTGGGTCTTTGTTGCTGTGCGCAGGCTTTCTCTAGTTGCAGTGAGTGGGGGCTACTCTTCGTTGCAGTGCGCAGCCTCGTCATTGTGGTGGCTTCTCTTGTTGCACAGCACGGGCTCTAGGCATGTGGGCTTCAGTAGGTAGGTGTGGCACGGGGGCTCAGTAGTGTGGCACACAGGCTTAGTTGCTCCGCAGCAGGTGGGATCTTCCCGAACTAGGGCTCGAACCTGTGTCCCCTGCGTTGGCAGGCGGATTCTTAACCACTGTGCCACCAGGGAAGTCCTGCTTCCTCACTCTTGAGGAAGTTCCTTTTCACTTGAAAGACAATATACATTTGTGAAGTGACTTGACAATAAGAGTAAATCTAAAACAATGTTAATCACATGCTTAGGGGCTGAGGGAACACAAACTTAACAGCTGGGCTAGGGTGCGTGCTCGATGGAAGAGCTCTCTGATTGTCAGCCCTGTGAAGATGGTGTGGGAGGAGATGAAGTAGAAGGCATTCCTGCCCGTTGTATCTGATTAAATGTTTACAAGTGAGACCTCTTTGAAGTATTTTATAAATGCGCGTCTTGCGTAGACTATTACAGTTCTGATGGCCGGTACCCGGTGTGTTTCACCAAGAACATTCTCCCGCCAGCCTGTCATACGTATTTTCATATTCACAACAGTAACAAATTTTTCTTCCCTATTTTGTTGTGCTGAGGAATGCGTGAAAAATAGCATTCTCTGCCAAAGTCATTGTTTGGTTCTCAGAGTGTGTTCAGTAGTGTTCAGGTGGTCTGTTGATCTGTCCATAATATTTGACAAAGAAAAAATAAATAGAAACCATCTACTCTGCTTTATTTATTGCAGAAACTTACCAACCTCAACCTAGCAAACTTGGTAAAGATACTGTGATGTTGCTACTTTTAGGGTTTTTATTCCTAAAATATTTTAAATTAACTTTATTTTTTAGAATAGTTTTAGGTTTAGAGAAAAATTGAGACTATAGTACAGAGGGTGCCCTTATATCCTGTACCCAGTTTCCTGTAGTGTTAGTATGTTATATTTAGTATGGGATGTTTGTTATAGTTAATGAGCCAACGTTGATACATTATTATTAACTAAAGCCCATTATTTTTAGTTTTTACCTAATATCCTTTTTCTGTTCCAGGCTCCCATCCAGGATACTCATTACTTTAGTTGTCCTGTCTTAGGCTTCTGTTGGCTGTGACAGCTTCTCACTTTCCCTGTTTCTGATGACCTTGAGAATACTTTTGAGAAGTATTGGTCAGATACATTATAGATGCCCTTCTGTTGGAATTAGTCTGAGGCTTTTCTCATGATCGGACTGGAGTTATGAGTTTTGGGGGAGGAAGACCACAGAAGTAAGGTGCCATTTTCATCACATCATATTAGGGGAACATCCTGTCAACATGATTGATCAGTATCGATGTTGACCTTGGTCACCTGGCCGAGGTAGTGTTTCTCGGGTTTCTCCACTGTAAAGATACCCTCTTTCCTGCTTCCCACACTGTCATCTTTGGAAAGAATTCCTTACACGTAGCCCACAGTTAAGGAGCTGGGAGTTACATGCCCCCTCTTTGAAGGTGGAGTATTTCCACCTTCAAATTAAACTCTTCTCCAGAAACTATTTGAAATTCTTCTCAGTTTGTCTCTTCTCCCCCAGGGCTTACATTATGAAGCTCTTTTATTTATTTGTTTGTTTGTTTATTTATTAAATATTGTTTTGTGTGTAGTTTTTTTAAAAGTATTTATTTTTTATTATTATTTATATTTTATTTATTTCGCTGCGTTGGGTCTTCGTTGCTGTGCGCGGGTTTTCTCTGGTTGCAGCGAGCAGGGCTACTCTTCGTTGTGGAGCTCTAGGCACCTGGGCTTCAGTAATTGTGACACGGGGGCTCAGTAGTTGTGGCTCACGGGCCCTAGAGCGCAGGCTCAGTAGCTGTGGCTCACAGGCTTAGTTGCTCCGCAGCATGTGGAATCTTCTGGGCCAGGGATCGAACCCATGTCCCCTGCATTGGCAGGCAGATTCTTAACCACTGTGCCACCAGGGAAGTTCTATTTATTTATTTGACTGCGCTGGATCTTACTTGCGGCACGCAGGGCTTTTGTGGCCACGTGCAGGATCTTAGTTTTGGTATGCGGTATCTAGTTCCTGACCAGTGATTGAACCCAGGTCCCCTGCATTGGGAGCATGGAGTCTTAACCATTGACCCACCAGGAAAGTCACTATGAAGCTCTTTTAAAAGATAAACATTTACAGGTTCAAAATAATTAACAAAAGTAACACAACCATGTTGAAAAAAAAAGAAATATTGCCTAAGTATATTCAGTATAAAACGAAAGGTCCTCGTTATTTTCCTCGTACTCCCATTCACCATGAATAACATTGTTTAAAGTATGAATCCTTGGGCTTTCCTGGTGGCGCAGTGGTTGAGAGTCCGCCTGCCGATACAGGGGACACGGGTTCGTGCCCCGGTCTGGGAAAATCCCACATGCCGCGGAGCGGCTGGGCCCGTGAGCCATGGCCGCTGAGCCTGGGCGTCTGGAGCCTGTGCTCCGCAACGGGAGAGGCCACAACAGTGAGAGGCCCGCGTACCGCAAAAAAAAAAAAAAAGTATGAATCCTTCTAGATCTTTTAATAGGAAGTGTTTTGACTCCTTAGACTCAAGGATATGTGTCTTTTTCAATCCCTGCCATTTATTTCTCAAGCTAGTGCCATCTGACTTCTCCCTCCATCCTTTTCTTGAAGCAGCTCTCACTGAGATCCCAAGTACTGCCTAATTGGTTGACTTAAAGGAACTTTTTATCCTTACTGATCTGTTTTTTTCTGGGGGGGGGGTGGGTATAGCTTAGTGAATTATAAAGAAAATACCTTTTAACCATCTCCCAGTTCAATACATAAAACTTTACCAGCCACCCCAGGGCCCTCCATATGCCCAGCCCCTCTTCCCTCCCTCCAGTGTCCTCACTTTATAGCACATACTGCTTTTCTTTTCTTTATAGTTCTGTCAATCAAACATGTATCTCTAGATACTTTAATTTCTTTACATAGCCCCTCTTTTTACTTTACATGTCTTTTAAAGTTTCTTTTAATCTACAGGTCCTCCCTGTAATTCCCTGCCCCCACCAAATCCCTTTTTTTCCTTACAGTGTATTCGTAGAGGAACCTGGGTGGTTGGACTTATAGTATTTCCCACAGTCTGGATTTTGCTGACTGTGTACTCATGGTGCAGCACAATGCGTTTCTTGGAAATTGGCAGCAAGAATCTGAGGATTGATCAGTACCTCTGGCAAGATAGATGCAGGGTCATTTTCCTTCATCAGGAGGCAAATAATGTCTGGTTTTCACTCTTTTTTTTCTTTGGCTGTGTTGAGTCTTCGTTGCTGCACACAGGCTTTCTCTAGTTGCAGCGAGTGGGGGCTACTCTTTGTTGTGGAGCTCGGGCTTCTCATTGCGGTGTCTTCTCTTGTTGCAGAGCATGGGCTCTAGGCGCGTGGACTTCAGCAGTTGTGGCACGTGGACTCAGTAGCTGCGGCTCACGGGCTCTAGAGTGCAGGCTCAATAGTTGTGGTGCAGGGGCTTAGTTGCTCCGTGGCATGTGGGATCTTCCCGGACCAGTGATCCATGTGGGATCTTTCCGGACCAGGGACCGAACCTGTGTGCCCTGCATTGGCAGGTGGATCCTTTTTTTTTTTTTAACATCTTTATTGGAGTATAATTGCTTTATAATGTTGTGTTAGTTTCTGCTGTATAACAAAGTGACTCGGCTGTACATATACATATATCCCCATATCCCCTCCCTCTTGTGTCTCCCTCCCACCCTCCCTATCCCACCTCTCTAGGTGGTCACCACCTAGAGGGGTGGGATTAGCAGGCGGATTCTTAACCACTGTGCCACTAGGGAAGTCCCTGGTGTTCACTCTTTTTGATACTAGGAGTTTCAGTGCTCAGTGCCTAGGTCTGTTCATTTGTTGGGGTCATAAGGTACTGATAGTCTATCATTTTATTTTTATCTCATTCTTTAATTGGAATAATTTTATAAAGAAATCCTTTCCCTCATCCACTGTTTAGTTACTTAGTTCATACAGCAAAAGCAGGATAAATGCTTGGTTCTTTCATTTTATCTCCCTTGTCTTTAAGATAATGAATTGGTTCCTTGTCATTCATAGGTGACTAATTTTTTTTTAATATATCACTGTGAACTCATAGATTTAAAGATATTTGTTAGGTTTCTTTCATTACAATTCTTACCCTTATTGCAAACCAGATCTTCCCATCTTTTGGCCAGTGGAGGCTTCTTCAGTGTGGCTTCTGAATCCTTTTGACATGATGCTAGTGGTCTCTGATGGTGCCCTTGCTACCTGGTGTCTCACAATGTCCTAGCTCATCTTGTATATTCTTGTGCCACACTCGGAATCAGTCACTTTTCCAAGAAAGCCTTGGCTTCTTGGGAAATGGCATTTCCAGTTCACAATCTGGGCAGTTGGGGTACTTACTACAACTGGGTTGTCATTGTTTCTAGGCAATAACTAAATAAATATCTATATCATGTATATACATACAGATGTGTGTGAATACATAGACAGTTAGACAGACAGATAATAGATAGGTGACCTCAGGAGTTTATACAGATATTTCCAATTCAAATTCATGACTCTGGGTGTTTTGCTTTTCATGTTATACCAGTAAATACTTTTGTCTCTAACAAGAATTCTGGTTCCCAGGGATAAAAAGAAGATGATAGAATTAGAACATTATCCATATCCTGGATTACACATACACTATTAAAACTGCCATTCATGATTCATGAAACAGGTAAAAATTTTGTTTTTGCTTATGCTATCCTATTACTCCTCACCCCCAGTTTTCTATGATTGTACCTTGTCAGACCATATAGCTGCTTTCTTGAGTTCTGTCACATCTTTTGAGTTTTCCTAATTTTGATTTATGCTCTTTCATGTCTTCTAGACCATCTTCAAATAGAACATTACAGTTTTCATCTGTTTTTTGAGTATGTGTTTCTCGTGTACTTTCATTGTCTGTAGGGATGTTATTTTGGTATTTCATCTCCTTTTTCTTATAGAAATTGTGCAGGTGAATGTCGGTTTTCTGAACATCTGGAAGGAAGTTGAGGGTGGTTTTTCTAGCTTTATGTGCTCCCTCTTCTGCTGTTGCTGTGTAATGTGCAGACATAGCTTGCTTTCTGAGATTTTCTGTATCATTTTCTTCCAGCACTTGTATCTGGATCTTCTCTTTCCTTCTTGCCAGCTTGCTTTTCCTTTTCTGCTCGTCTATGACTCCAGGCCCAGCAAGTTTCTTCTCAGTGGGCTCTGTCCTGGGCAGAGGAGCCAAGGGTCAGGTTTGAAAGCTCGGGGGGCTTGACCCTTCCGCCCTCTACATCAATCCCCCCCCATCCCCGCTTCCCCTGCCCCTGGAAGTGGCCAGACCTTCCCAGCCTCAGCCCCTCCTCTCGTGTGGCCTTCCTGGCTGGCAGTCAGCACCTGCTGGGGTTTTAAGGCTCTCCCTTTTCAGGAGAATCTTCTTTCAGTCTCCCCGTTGCTTCTCACCGTTTGCCCTGGCAGATGGGTAGTGCTCAGGGCTTGTGGCTCTTGGTGATTGGCCCTCACCCTCTGTGTTTTGGTGTCGAGGGGTGTACTTTGTCACCTCGTTATAGTAGTTGCTCTATTTTTATGTGGCAATTTGGGAAGATCCCCAAACTGCACTGCCACTGCAGCAGCTTTCTTGTAGGATTCCCTTTTTTGGGCCTTCTTGCTACATTGGTCACTGTTGGGCACCCCTTGAAACTCCTTTTCTTCAGTGACATCGTCCTCTCTTAGTTCTTTTTATGTGACTGATTCACTCTCTGTGCTTCCCATGGGCTCATCTCCCGTGGCTCTTCTACCTCCAGAATGTTGATGCTCCCAAAATTGTATCCTTGACCTGCTGCTTCCCACACTGTACAGCGTTTCGGTGTGTGATCTTCTCTACTCTCCTGGTCTCACCTGTCATCTGGATACTGATGAGTCCCCAAATTGTCCCCTCATACCACACCTTTGAGATTCTATATCCAGGCGTCAGGCGGCCATTTCCACATTTCCCATAGGTGCTTCACATTGGCGCGTCAAGGGCTACACACAGTATCTCCCCCTTGATGATCTGTGTTATCTGTTTCTGTTGGTGGCACCATCTGATACCCAGCCGCTCAAGCTAGGCGTGTGAGTGTTGGCTTTGGCCCCTCCGCTCACTCTGCTCCTTCAGTCCCATAACCAATTCTGCTAATTTTCTTTCCTAAAAATTTCTAAAACACTACCCCAAAATTCCCTTTGTTTAAACCTTTATCTCTCTCCTGAACTATCCTTATCTTCCACGATAAGCTGCTAAATAAAACTTAAGTCTATCCCATAGCGTCAAACACCTTATTGGCTCTCCACTGCTTACAGGTACAGTGCGTGCTCCTTGTTTCTCAAGGAAAACCAAAAATGTCTGTGGAGAGCAAGTTCTTTTTTTCATGCAAGATAATTATAGATTAAAAGAATTTTTTTTATGTAAATGTAGTTTGATTTCCACTTGGGCCTCTTTTTTAAAAAAATATTATTGTATTTAATTGAACATTTCCACTTTTTTTTTTTAATGATTGCTTTTATTATTTATTTTTGGCTGCATTGGGTCTTCGTTGCTGCGCGTGGGCTTTCTGTAATTGCGGCGAGCAGGGGCTACTCTTCTTTGCAGTGTGCGGGCTCTCATTGTGGTGGCTTCTCTTGTTGCGGACCACGGGCTCTAGGCGCGCGGGCTTCAGTAGTTGCAGCACACGGGCTCAGTAGTTGTGGCTCGTGAGCTCTAGAGCGCAGGCTCAGTAGTTGTGGCGCACGGGCTTAGTTGCTCCGTGGCATATGGGATCTTCCCTGGACCAGGGCTTGAACCCATGTCCCCTGCATTAGCAGGCAGATTCTTAACCACTGCATCACCAGGGAAGTCCCTAATTTAAAAAAAAATTTTTTTTTGTTTTAAATTTTGGCTGCACTGGGTCAAGATAAATGTAGCTTTAATCATTCTAAAGAAAAGATGTTTATTCTTCCAACTTAGATTACTTACTAACTGAATAGAAGAGTGCTAATGAGGAAATTTGCACTGCTTTTAAGTCACTAAAATATCAATATTTGTTTATTTGAAAGTAGACATATAAAAGCTTGGCATCACATGGCAAATTTATAAATATTATTTCATTTAATCTTGAAACAACCCTAAGGGCAGATGCTGTTATCACTCCCACTTTACAGAGGAGAAATGAAAGTTCCAAAAAAAAATGTTTCAGTTACCTTGCCTTGCGTTACGTGGTGCATTGGGAGCAGGGCTGGATTCGGGTTTTGGTGATTCCGTTCAGTGCTGCGTGCGTGGATGCCCACGGTGTCAAGTCCTACACGGGGAAGTGGGATTGACAGTAGAGAGGAGAATAAGGCGTCCCCTCTCCCCACTCTTGGGCTTTCCTTCTGTGGTTGTTGGAAATCTCAACCTGGGCAGGCCTTCCTGAGTGGAGCAGTACCGTCATCAAGCCCGTCTTCTCAGCGGACGGGCTTGCGGAAAGCGTCCTGGCCCCAAGTCCAGCCCAGTGGCCAGCCCTGCACTGGACCCTCTCAGGGTCTCCCCTCCTAACGTCCCAGGGCTGGGGTGCGAAGGTCTGGGCAAAGTTTATTCTGTGTATCCTAGGTGGTTACCTGGAGGCATCGTATTGTTTTTCTTAATCCTACAGTGTCTGAGCCTAAAGGTTACATCTGAAGTGATAATGAAGGGTTGATATGTGCTGACTTGTCTACGATGTTAAGGACAAATTTCTGAGTGTGAACCTATAGGGTCCTCATGATGAGACTTCTGTCTGCATTTTCATATTAGTTTCATGCCCCTCATTGCTTCAGGCTTTAATCTCCAGAATCATTAACTTGCTTATGTTTCCCTAATGAACCATGCACCTCCATATCTTTGCTCAGGTTCATCTGGAGTCCCCTCCTCAGCCGGGCTCCTTTAGGCGCCATGTAATGTGTGTCTCCATCATCACCCTCAGTACGTCTTGTTCTAATGATTGGTTTTGTCTCCAGAACTTACACTGGTCTTGCTTCCTCTGCACTCTTTCTCCACTCCTCCTTTTGTACAAAACCTAAAGCCCTTTTACTGTACCTGAGTGGTCAGTTCGAGACACAGAGAAAGGTACTGACCGCTGTCCTTAGGGCATTTTGTTCAGAACGCTGGGGAAGCTGTCTCAGAAAGTAGCTTGTCCAGAGTAATACAGCTGCTGAGTGACAGAGCTGGCCCTCGAGGCCCAGCGTTGGTCTTAGCCCAGTGTCCTTTGCATCACTCATCACCCTGCTGTTATTCTCCAAGTCCAGGTTGAAACAGAGCAGGGTTTATCCTTGGGCTCTTCCAGTGTTCTTCTTTTCCTTTCAGATTGACTCCTTCAGTGCAGTTACTTAAAAAAAAAAAAAAAAAATCACGTTTGGTAACATCTTATTTGATTCTTTCACTTGTGTGAATTTTTGCTTATTATTATTGTCCTTTGATATGGATTTTTACCTACAGCATAAGTTTTTAAATTAGGTTTTTTAAAAATATGGGTATCTTTTGCTTTGCATTCAGACTAGCAGAATCAACCCTTAAGTAGAGGTGTATACATTTCACAATGGACAGTAAAAGTACCAGCACATGCTGATATGATAGACCACAGTTTATAGTGGACCCGGCCAAAATTCTCTTCCTTGTTGAAATTTTTTCCCTTTAATTTGTGTGGATTTATAAAAATCAGAGCACACCTCCAGTGTTATAATAAATAGTTTGTATGTTTCTAAATCAACAGAGTAATATCAAATGCCTTAGAAAAGTTAAGCATTTTGATATTTTACATACTACAACCACCAAATTTGTCTGTTTCTCCCTTCTAGGCATCCATGACAGAAAAAAATATTTTGTCCGTTTTTTATCAAATTTTAAAAATTTCAGAAGTTTAACATTTCTAATATCCACAGTTAGATTTCTTGGATTAAATTTCCCGTGTGTATGTGTGTGTGTGTGTGTGTGTGTGTGCGTGCGTGTAGGGAGGGAGGTTGAGGGGAGCAGGGAGATAGTTGTTACACAGCTGACTTGGGTTAAGACCCCAACATTAGTGTTTTTATTGTAGTTAGGATTTATTCTATCTTGCTTTGCTGAATTTGAATCTTATCTGGGACAGTGCAGTAATTGCGTTTTATTTAACTAATTATCTGCTATGGCTACATAGAGATTTTCTGTTTCAGAGAGAATAATATCAAGTTATTTGCTTCAATTTAAAGCGGTCATATATTTATCCTGTACCATCGGTGCTAAAGGCAAATTCAGAATCATTTTTTCATTTACTCATCAAATAGCTATGGAGAGCCTACTGTCAACCCGGCACGCTGCTTATTTCTGGAGATACAGGGGTGAACGAAAATAGAAAGCGCCAACTCTGCCTTCCTAGAGCTTCTAATCTATAGGAAAGAAGAAAGGTTAGACTAATATTTATAGATGATTCAAATTATTTGAGATGTTTACTTAGTGTGCTGTAAGGATGAGGGACTCGATGGCGGTTAAGTGGCCGGCATAAGATGATTCCATGAGTAAATTCTCATGGTGAGGAGGAGGATGGCCTCGAGAGAGAAGACCTGGAAAAGAGCCTGGGTGCAGCTTAGTGTGGCCACGCAAGGGGGAGCTGATGGGGCCTGAATTCTGACTGTGGTGAAGCGATCAGAGGAAGGACCGGATTGGAGAGGTGCTGAGTGGACAGGATTGGGTGGTAGATAAATTATAGAGAGTGTGTTAGAGAGAGGAGCGGGGCTTCATGCTGGGGAGGCTGGGTGGTAATCTCAGCATCTAGGTGTCCTGATCTTAAACAGATTGGCCTGATCTGGGGATTAACCTTAGAATGGACTTTCTATCCCTCAGGCAATGCTCCAGCATAACCTGTATTTATTTTTTAAAAAGAGGAATCAGATAGAGTTCAAGATTAAATAATCCGGCATGAACCTGGGATGCCAAGCAGACTATGTTGTTTATTAAGGGCAACAGATGCACTTGCTTTAAAAAAAAAAAAGGCCGGGTTTGCATATTGTTATCATTGTCATTTTTACTAGTTTAATTTTAGGGCACCTGCTTTGTGCCAGGCCCTGTGCTCCATGTTGGGGGTGCAAAGGCTCTCCTTTCATTGACCTCATGGTGTAATGAGGATTTTTGAAGATGGCCCTGTTTGTCATTGTAGGATACTGAATTAATATGCTTTGAGATTTTAGAACAGAAACTGTTCAAAAACACCTCACGTTAGTTTTGTTACTAAAAGATTAAATATCAACCTTCAGTTTATTAGTTTAGGGCTTAAAGTTATAGATAACGCTCGTGCTGTGATGCCTGTTGTTTGCTGTAGTCATGTGGTGTTTGACTGCCAAAAATTCTAGCTTGGTATTTCATTGGGGTTTGATGATTTAAAGCCTTTCTTTTTTTTTTTTTTTTTTTGCTTTCTCTACAATATTGTTATGTCTGCTCTTTCCTCTCCTAAGCCCCAGTTCCCACATTTGTAGAATGGAAATAGTAGCCTCCATAGGGTTGTTATTATAAGTGAATGAGGGAATTAACCAGTGGTCCAGTGGTTAGGACTCTATGCTTTCACTGCCATGGGCCCGGATTCAATCCCTGGTTGGGGAACTAAGATCCCACAAGCCACGTGGCGTGGCTGGAGAAAAAAAAAAGTGAATGAGATTAATATCATCTATTATTGTAAGTCTTCAACTTGGTCTTTAGAGCAGGACCACATTTACAATTTGTTCCTGAAAATCTCAGCACCAAGTATGATGGTTGTCATACCATTATACCCTGAAGAAACACTTACAGTACTGTAAATGTACACGTTGGTAATAACACCCAGTCTAATTCTTTCTGATGTGAAAATTCTGGCGGTGTGTGAAGTGCTCGGCACAGAGTAGGTTGTCATCTGCTAGGGTATTTTACTGCCTTCTGGTTGACGGACTGTCCTGCCTTTCCTGTGTGAGCTGCACTGCCAGCCAGCTCAGGTCCACAGACTCACACCTGAAGACCACAGCATCACTCAGAATGTTACCTCGCTGGTTGGCTTTGAGAGAAATAGATTGAAGATGTGTGTGAATGTGCAAGTTGTTTGGGCCAGATCTTTGCAGCTATCTTTTATATTTCTGCATGTCTCTTTCATTGTTTTTTGGTGATAGACTTTAATTTTACTGATCCACTTTCAATAACTTGTAATCAACTTTTTCTAACCCTTAGACATATTTAAAGTTTTATTTTACATAATACTTAAAGGTAGCTATTTGCATCTAATTTTACCACAGAAAAGAAGCAATACTTGCAATACTTTCTTTTTTGTGAGCCTTGTGATGTTACATTACAGTGTTGATTAATTGTTGATGGTTTGTGCTAATACACTGCCATGTGCACAATTAACGCGTTGATTGATTGTTTTTCCTGCATGTAATCAGACTTGGTTTAAAGTTATTATTCATTTTTATCAGGTATTATGTAGTAAAAATGTAATGTTTAAAATACGCTGCTAGTTCATAATGTTTAATTATCCACTTTATTCTTGCTGGAGACTTCAAGTTCTGCAGTCTAAATAGGAATATTGATTTCTTTTTTTACTGTGGAAGGGATTACAGTTCAGTAGGTGGCACTCTTTCCTTTTCTGTTAGTGTTAATATCCAATCAAATGCCAAGAAAAGTTTTTAAAGTCTTAAGAAAAAGCATACAACTTAACCATAGATGGCTTGTTTTAGAAAGAAAAACAGCAACATTGTTAATAATTTAGTGTCTCTGGAACTTTGCTAGAGCAGTTACATAGGAATATATTTAAAATTTATTTTCCTTAAGGAAACTTTTGCATCTAGACAAGAATTTGCTTTATCATTTAGCAAAGGCCTATGTTATCCTTTCTGAAACTCTGGATTTTCTTTTCAAAAATTTGAAATTATTATCCATGAGTATCTACTTTTCCCTGCGTGTTTTGATTTTTAAACATTATCTTCAAAGTCCCATTAGAAAATACTTTAAATATGAACACTTTTTCCCCACTCTAACATAACAGTCTTCCTTATTTTTCAGTGTGCCCATCCCTTTTTCATTTATGAAGAGAATTTTTGGTTAATTGACATAGTTAATACAATTTTTAAACCCTTTTTAATTCAACAGTATTTATATTCTGCTTTTTTAAAAATAAATTTATTTATTTATTCATGTATTTAATTTTTGGCTGCATTGGGTCTTTGCTGCTGCACGCGGGCTTTCTCTAGTTGTGGTGAGCGGGGGCTACTCTTTGTTGCAGTGCACGGGCTTCTCACTGCCGTGGCTTCTCTTGTTGTGGAGCACGGGCTCTAGGTGCACGGACTTCAGTAGTTGTGGCTCGCGGGCTCTAGAGCGCAGGCTCAGTAGTTGTGGCACACGGGCTTAGTTGCTTGTGGGATCTTCCCAGACCAGGGCTCGAACCCATGTTCCCTGCATTGGCAGGTGGATTCTTAACCACTGTGCCACTAGGGAAGCCCCTATATTCTGCTTTTTTAACTTAACATTTTTGTCACCTCTTTTCCTTGTTTCTGTGTATTTTATATTTACTCTTTTTTAAAGAATGTATCATAATTTACATAGCCATTGTCTTATTTTTAGAGACTTTTAATGTTTTTCAGTATTACAATGTTGCATCGAGTATCTTTGTGCACGTTTTTCTTTTATATTATTTCTTTATGATAAATTCCCAGGGTAGGAGTTTTTAGGTCAAAGATATAAACACATGTATGGTTTTTGACATGTATTACACATTGCTTTTCAAAAGAATTGTATCATTTTGCGATGCCATAATAAATTTGTGATTATACCAATATCCTAGAAGTCTCACTGGAATTGAATTTCAAAGTATATATTTACAAACTTAGGTTAAATACATTTGAGGGGGCATTTTGTTTTAAATTTTTTAGGTAAAAATTGGGAACTAAAACCAAAAATCTCCCACTGGAACATAACCACTATTATTACTGTGATGTAGTCCTCAAAGTAAGTGTGTGTGTGCGCCCTGTTAGTCGTGATAGGGTGTGTGTAAGCAACAGTGTGTTTTGAGTAGGGTGCGGGTATGGAGGTGCTGCAAGTGTGTTAAAGATTTTGATTTGTGGTACTTACTTAGTGAATATCTGTGAGTATATGCCTCATAGCAGTTAGGTGTTCAGCTACAGAGTGATGTTTGAGAGGTCTCATCTGAAATAAAAGATGAAGAATATTATTCCATGTTCCTAGATAGTCTTAAAACCATCATTTTATTTTATTTTATTTCTTGGCCACGCCACTCAGCTTGTGGGATTTTCAGTTCCCCGATCAGGGATAGAACCCATGCCCCGGCAGTGACAGCTCGAAGTCCTAAGCACTGGGCCACAGGGAAGTCCCTATAGCCATAATTTTAAATGACTGTACGATAGGCCATCCCTTAGTCTTGAAGATTTAGGCCTCTTCTAAGTTCTAACTTACATGAATACCACTGCAATATATGCTTTCATTCATGCAGTTTTCTCAGTATTTCAGATTAGTTCTTATGATTGAATTTCAAAAGTTTAACTATTGAGTTAAAGACTATGGAAGTTAAAAGAATTTTAATGAAATTTCTCTTAAAATATTATATTAGTTTACAGTACTGCTAGTAATACTGAATACCCATTTTATTCCATCTTTCATTTAAAAGTGTTTCTAATTTAATAGATGGTTTTATTTACATTGAAAAATTTTTAATTTTTCTGGTATTAACATTTAACATAATTTGAGAAAAAGTATTCTTAACCTTCGGTGTATTGTTAGAGTTGATTGGCTCTAATTTTTTTTTTTTTTTTTTTGCGGTACGCGGGCCTCTCACTGTTGTGGCCTCTCCTGTTGCGGAGCACAGGCTCCGGACGCGCAGGCTCAGCGGCCATGGCTCACGGGCCCAGCCGCTCCGCGGCACGTGGGATCTTCCCGGACCAGGGCGCGAACCCGTGTCCCCTGCATTGGCGGCGGACCACCAGGGAAGCCCGATTGGCTCTAATTTTGTTTTTGAGTTTTGAGCAGTTCTTACTGTCTGAAAGGATTGGCATTTCATGAGTTTTATTCGTTCTTAGATGCTGTCAAAGCACAAAGAGAAAATTTATTTAATTTTTTTAATTGAATAAAACTCGTTCTGCCTTGCCATTACCATATGGGTCTATTGCACCCTTTTATAAATCTAAGTTACATTATGGGATCTTATGGATCATATTTTCCTGTATCTTGAAACATCTTGCTATTTTCTCATCATAGGTATTATTTTATTATGACTCATCATTACTCATCAGTTATTCCCAAGTATGCTTTTAAAAAAAAGACTAATAAAATGGAAGAAGGATGAAATCACCTAGATAAGGATGATCCAATAGTGAAATAAATTGTCACCCTTCATTTTTCTAATTTTGGGACTTTTTTCTAAGTCTATATTCTGTTTCAAGAATGTATGTAAGAAGATGGGAAACATCATTGTTCTAGCTTACTTTTAGGGTTAATTGAACATAGTTGAAAATGCAGAATTTTTCATTTTCCCCTCGTAATGGAAAAGAGAAAAAACTGACATTTCATAATTATTAGACAAATCACAAATAAATGCAGAGATAGCAACATTTCTAGCCTTGTTTTCACTATCCTTTTATTCATATTTCTGTAAATTATACATAAAAATAGCTTAAAAATATGAAGGTTCCATTGAGCCCAGATGTCAAATGGTAATAGCTATTTTTCCTGATATACTGAGGGTGAAAGTAAAAATTATTTGTTGGATTTAATGGCACTATTACATTTTAACACTTCCTTTTTAGTGTGTAACCCTAATTATGTCTGACAGACACAATTGGGAATAGTTAGAAGGAAACAGTAGTTCTGGACCAATCAGCAATGGAATGGAAAACTCAGGAAGTCCCAGTGCCATGGTAAAGGAGAAAAACTCACTTTTCATTTCCTTTCATGTATGGTGTGTTCAGATTAACTTTAAAGGAGACTGAGGTGTAGGTTGGAAGATTTTGTCTGCAATTTTGTGTTACCTGTGTGTGGAGCCCATCTCAGCAGGCATCGCGTCGTCAACTCACAAACCTTGCCAAGTCCCCTGATAGTGGCTGGGTATCCTATTGCAAGTTAAATATGAAACAGGGATACACTTAGTTTTGCATTTAAAGGGTTTCTTAAAGTTCAACTTCAAGTGAAGCTGGTAGTGCCTTCATTTTTATTAAAGCTGGCTTTGTTGGGAAGGAAAGGATTGCCAGAACTGTCCTCTGTAGTATTACCAAAATTGCTTTGGGAAAAATTTTTTTAAATGGCATAGAATTCTATACCTTTACATATCTGTGCAGTAGACATTGTAAGTCTTCTTACAAATACTGTGCAATTGTCGAACCTGCCAAAGTGGTATTTAACCCACCGTGGCAGTAGAGCCTATCAGTAAACTCGTGTTTATAGTTTAACAAATATTAAATGTTTCAACAAATGTGTCATGGCAGCGGGTATTTTTTTTTTTGAGACTTTATTTTTTCAACCTTTCTAAACTTTAACAGCAAAAAGGTGTAATGCATGGTGAGTTTATATCACACCTCGAGGGACAAGAGACTAAATGCTGGATTTGATGAAACTTGGTGAAAAACAGCAGCACTTAGATGCCCTGACTTAGGTGCCACACGCTCTTCTGAGGGCTTTACATATACTAACTCATTTAGTCCTCATCATAACCCTATGAATTAAGTGCTGTTATTGTCCTTATTCTGTAGATGAGCAGACTGAGGTGTAGGGATGGTAAACTTTTAAGATTACGCGTAATTGGGGGATCCAGGATTTGAATCCAGACAGTCTGACTCCAGAGGACTAGTTTTTTTTTTTTTTAAGTTACTTGAGCTTTTTTGTGCTTAAATTGTATTAATGTGATATTTCCATTTATAAGGTTCAAAGATCCATAATGAAGATTTCCGATACTTTATGCCACTGGTTTCATCCTGTAGATCTTGGGCTTATGGGAAGACTTGAGGTTATTGCCTGGGTCGTGTGAACTTATATTGCATAAAGCATTGTATGTAGGCTGAGTAAAAGCACTTATGTGAGCATACATGTAACTATATTTTAAATGAGTATAACAGTTGTGGTTAATAACATACAGTTTCATTTAGTTCATAGCTGTTTGTTATTATGTATTTCCCTAATTAACGTACACTAAAATTACAGCTGTATTGTTGTGGGCGTTCATGATATCCTTTGATGTTAAAAAAGGGGGCATTATTTAGTAGAAACGATTGGGAACCATCAAGTGACAGATTTCAGGATCCCCATGTCCTGATGAATCCTCTCTGTCTGGGCCAGGGTGAATTGCTCAGCCAACAACAACAACAAAACCCGGTGATATTTTCTATTCTCAGTGATGTAACTGTAGATTAAATGTTTATGGTGTTTTAGTTAAGAAGCACACTCGATGGTTACTACTCTTTTCATCGATTTCATTCATTTTATTTTGGAATTGTAGGGCAACTCTTGCTGTCAATTTGGGGAAGGCATGTGGGAAGCAAAATCCATACCATATGTAAATTTAAAGTTAAAAATGGATATTATTTAAAATACTGGCCTTGTAATACATATTCATTTATTGAATTCATTCAGCACATACTTACTGATCTCTGATTGTGTGTCCCAAGCTCTATTATGAACACAGAAAATACATGTGGGCAGAATGGACAATAGTCTTCGTCCTTATGGATTTTACACTTTAGTGGTTAGAATAGACAGGAAATAAAAATAACAAAAATAAGTAAATTGTATAGTATTCGTGGAAGGGGATAAGTACTATGAGAAAAAGTAGAGCATTATGAGGGGTAATGAAAACGCTAGGGTTGGGGAAGAAAGTTGCAATTAAAAATGTGGTAGTCAGGTAGATATCATTGAGAAAGGGACATCTGAGCAGAGACGTAAAGGAAGGGAAGGAGTTAGCCATGCAGGACATCTGGGGAAAGAGCCTTCAGCAGAGAAATCTAGTGCAAATCCCCCAAAAGGTCATGTGTCTGGTGTGTTTGACCTGGGGGTGAGCATGACTGGTACAGAGTGGTGATAGAAGGGCAGAGTGCTAGGAAAGGAGGTCGGGGTGGGGAACACCAGAAGGGATCATCCTGGGAGGCCTTGTGGTTGGAGTGTGCCTTTTATTTTTGGTAAGATGAATAGCTATTGAAGTATCAATATTTAAACATTTTTTATTATAGAAAAATTTCAAACACACAAAAGTAAACAGACTCCAATAATTAAATTCCATGTTTCCATTACCCAGCTTCAGTATCTACTCATGACTTGTCTTATTTTGTCTATACTCCCATTCATTTCTCCCCCTTCCATATTATTTTTATTTTTAACATCTTTATTGGAGTGTAATTGGTTCACAGTGTTGTGTTAGTTTCTGCTGTATAACAAAGTGAATCAGCTATACGTATACATATATCCCCATATCCCCTCCCTCTTGCACCTCCCTCCCACCCTCCCTATCCCACCCCTCTAGGTGGTCACAAAATACCTACCTGATCTCCCTGTGCTATGCAGCTGCTTCCCACTAGCTATTTTACATTTGGTAGCATATATATGTCAATGCTACTCTCTCACTTCGTCCCAGCTTACCCTTCCCTCTCCCCGTGTTCTCAAGTCCATTATCTACATCTGCGTTTTTATTCCTGTCCTGCCCCTAGGTTCATCAGAACCATTTTCCTTTTAGATTCCATATATATGTGTTAGCATACGGTATTTGTTTTTCTCTTTCTGACTTACTTCACTCTGTGTGATAGACTCTAGGTCCATACACCTCACTACAAATAACTCAGTCTTCCATATTATTTTGGTTTTTGGGGTTTTTTTTGCGGTACGCGGGCCTCTCACTGTTGTGGCCTCTCCCGTTGCGGAGCACAGGCTCCGGACGCGCAGGCTCAGTGGCCATGGCTCACGGGCCCAGCCGCTCCGCAGCATGTGGGATCCTCCCGGACCAGGGCACGAACCTGTGTCTCGTGCATCGGCAGGCGGACTCTCAACCACTGTGGCACCAGGGAAGCCCTTCCATATTATTTTGAAGAATATCCTTGACATCCTATCAATTTGCCCATAAATGTTTCAGGATATATCTCTAAAAGATAAGAACTAGTTTACAGCATAACTACAATAGTATTATCACACCCTCAGAACTAATAATAATTCTGTAATATCAAATAACCAGTCTTTTTTCAAATGTTTTGTCTCATAAATGTCATAAATGTTTATTAGATTATTATTTAATGTTTTTTTGAATCAGGATCCAAATAACACATTGTCATTTGTTGATGTCTCTCTCTCCCTTCCTTTCTTTTATCTTTCTTTCCCTTTCACACTTGTATATTTGTTGAAGAAACTGGGTTGTTTGTCTTATAGAGTTTTTCACTCTGAATTTTGCTTATAGCATCCTAATGGTTTTGTTTTACATGGTCCTCTCTATATCATATAAATTGGTAGTTAGATCTAAAAGCTGGATCATTGTCAGGTTTGATTGTTTTGGCAACAATATTTCATATTGGGATGTCTAATTCCATCTGGGGACATGTCATTTGTGTGTGTGTGTGTGTGTGTGTGTGTGTGCGCGATTTAACAAATATTGAACCTTTAAATCAATAGAAGTTGCAAAATGATAACAAATTCTATCCCTCTTTCTTCTTTTGTTAGCTGAAGTACTTCTATAAGAAAAACTTCTGTTCATCTATTGTTTGTGTACCTAGTGATACAGTTTATATAGGATAGGCTAGATAAGTGTTTGATCTCTTTTCTTCATTCATCAGTTTTCAGAATAATGACTTGGTTCCCTGGCTTCTTCCATCGGTCACCAACTAGTTGTGCCTGTGTTTTCCTAAGTTCATTGTGAACTTTTTGTGAGCTCATGGGTTTAAACAAATGTGATGGGTGTCAGCCCGTGGCAGCTGTCATCCTTACTTGTATTCAGATTGTCCAGTCTTTGGCACATAGGGCCAGTGGTAGGCTGGAGCTGGCTCATACCCACCTGCAAGAGCCAATTGTTAAATATTCAGGAAACTTGTGGGTTGGTTGTTTAACATAGCCTTTATTAAAAATAAAATCCTATACACTTACAATTACCTAAATTGTATTAAATGCAAAGATACTCAAAATTTACCACATCCTGGTGACTTTACTCTCAAGGTTAAGTTTCTTGTATCTGTATAGTGGAACACTGTATGATTGTGTGCCACTGTATGCGTCCTCCCAGCTGCACATCCACAAACCTCACATTGGTAGTTTGAAATCAGCCATGGCAAGGGTAGTTACATCAAAGTGGTGGTGAAAAGTGTTGAAAATATAAATTCACTTCAAAATGTATACTGCCTGTAACCGTTCCACTGAATGGTACCAAAAAATGAAAACGTATTCTTCCAGTGTTCTAAAACGAGTCTATATGAATTACCTAAGAAGTTGCTCGCATAGTTGACAAACAAGTGAAGTTCTGACGTAAGCCCCAAGCCCCACTGACATACCTAGAGCTCCCAACTGTCTTTTTAGCTCCACTCTTAAACATGAGCAGATCACCAAGGATTCCCAGACAGTGGAGAAAGCTCCTAATGTGAAAGAGAACAAAACAAACAACAGAGCAACCTGGAGGACACGGAATCATGCAAGAGGAAAAGCTGGAAGTTGTTCTGTACTGATATCCGAAGAGAGTTAAAAGAACCTATTGTAATGGTGAAGCAGGAACAGACTACTACTTTGAAGAAGGAGATGGAGGAGAAGTAGAAGCAGCAGAAGCAGCATTCATTCTGAGACTGAAAGAGCGCTTGGAAATTTAAAATCATGGTATCAGGGAAAAAAAGAAAAAAAAACTCAGTAGAGAATTAGAAGATAAAGGTGAGGTAATCCTATAGAAAGCAGAACAAAAAAAGATTTTAAAAGAAAAAAGTTTTTTTTACAAATTACAGGACCAGTCCAGGAAGTCCAATATCCAAATGACAAAAGTTCCAGAAAAGAGGCCATGAAGCCACAACCAGCCCAGTAAAATTGAGCACCACTAGAGCCAGATTGTTGTCTTGAATTTATTTCTCTCTGAAAGCCAGGGCTCCTCAGAAAAATGGTTGTTTCCTAGTCTGGGGTCTTAGTTGCAGTACACAGGATGTTTCGTTGTGGCACGTGGGCTTCTCTCTAGTTGTGGTGCTCAGGCTCCAGAGTGCGTGGGCTCAGTAGTTGCAGTGCACACGGGCTTAGTTGCCCCGCAGCATGTGGGATCTTAGTTCCCAGACCAGGGATCGAACCCACGTCCCCTGCATTGGAAGGCAGATTCTTAACCACTGGACTACCAGGGAAGTTCCAAGCATTTATGACTTTTGTTTTTATATACTTTAATCAATTGCAAGCTTATAGGATCTGATTTTAATTAAATTAATTTAATTTTCTCCCTTTTTGTAATAGATGTATATCTGAAAAAAACGATGTCACTCAAGGGCTTCCCTGGTGGCGCAGTGGTTGGGAGTCCGCCTGCTGATGCAGGGGACGCGGGTTCGTGCCCTGGTCCGGGAGGATCCCACATGCCGCGGAGCGGCTGGGCCCGTGAGCCATGGCCGATGAGCCTGTGCATCCGGAGCCTGTGCTCCGCAACGGGAGAGGCCACAGCAGTGAGAGGCCCGCGTACAGCAAAAATAAAAAAAAAAAAAAAAAAAAAAAAAAAAACGATGTCACTCAAATTTTTAAAAATAGAATATAAAATACAGCCAAAATGCTCCCTACTTAAAGGATACTTGCCCCTAATCCTTTATAAAGTGATGAATCCTTCTGAAAAGCAAGTAGTGATCTCACTTTCAGATTAGCTCTTTGAGGGACATCTATCTATATATATAATTAAAACCCTAAAAACCAAGAGAACTCTCTTAAACTTTTAGCTCCCTGGAAGGAAGATGGATGGTGCCTTGTATTTAGAATATTATGATAACGATATTACAGTTCAATCACAAAAGACTATGAGGACTAGAAATCCCCCTGTTAATGTTCTAAAATTTCTTTTGAATTTACTTCTTAATGGAATCGAATCCGCTTCTCTTTTTGTTTGAGTAACGATCAGTGCAAGTAAGCACTTTGTTTCTAAGGTGATATTATTTGGTCATGCTGGTGCCTAAAATAAATGTGAAAGAAAGTAAGGAAGATAAAGGAAAAAACAAGGGTTAATTAAAATGCAGGATCTTCAGCAAGCCACACAAACTCCTTTCTGATGGTGTCTCTCCTATCACAGGTACATCATTTCATCCCATTAGCAAGTTAGAACTATTTCTCACCACTGCTCTCATAGGCGATCTGTGTAGGGGAAGGTTCTTTGGAATTGGAGGAGAAGCTGGCAGGATGCCTGCGGAATAGCAATGGGTACTCCCAGAGAGTCAGGGACTTGGTGCCGGAAAGTCTTTGGAACATTAAAGTAGACACTGGATAGTGTATTATTTGGGAGACTGTCACAGGACTCTACTCAGACTTGTTCTAAAGTTTTAAAAGGCATTTTGATTTTATGTTGCTTGAATTCTTCATCCTATTTGTGAGTTATTTCATGAAAGGGTAATTGTATTTTGATTTGAGGGAATAATGACTTTTTTCTTTCACACGGGTATAAATATCATCCAAGGAAAGCTCTTAGCTTTCTCGTAGCTTTCTTACATGATTATTTACCTCAGCATCTTAAGCGACGTTTTGTTAAGGTTAAGAAAGAAAACATAGGAGAAAATTAGAGAAGTTATGAAACTACTATTAGCTTTCTAAATTCATTAGGGCAATACTCTGATTTTCCACCGTACCACACCCCAGGGTCCTTTTCAACATTTCTGAAACATGTTTTTTTTCCTGCCAACCTTAGGGGTTTCTCAGAAACTTTATCTACCTGTCAGCTGAATTATTTGGGGGGAGGTGGGAGTAAGGACGAGTGGAATTTGAGGATTTATGGGGTTGACAGATTACGAATAGGTTTAAATGGCCTCAGTAGCATATTAACTGTTGAGCTCTGTTTTATTACAAATGGGGACGTGAGATCATATAACTCTCCCTTATAGCCTATCCCCTAGTAGAAGAACTACTCTTTCAAAATAGTAACTGACCTGGCTGTTAAAAACGGTCTTTCCCAAGGAATTTTAATGGTAGAATAGTAAGCTTTTCATCTTTATTCTAAAGCCACTAGTTTAAAAATCATCAAAGAAATGAGTGATATTACAAGGGATGTCCAGTACTTTTGTATAATTTGGACTTGGATTCTAGTTCCTTCCCTGAATTTTATATTTAGTTTTTTTTCCTGGCACTTGGTGCTTTAGAACCTCCTATATGATGTAATCATTTATGTCAGTGTCAACTGAAAAAAATACACAACCTGAAAGTTGAGAATTATGTTTTATCCAGCGAATTTTCTGAGGACTTAAGCCTGGAAGACAGCTTCTCAGGTCACTCTGAGGGACTGCTGCTAAGAGGCCAGGGAGGGGCCAGGATATACAGGAGTTTGGGGGAAAAAACCAGGGAGTGGGAACATCAAAAGATTAGTATTAATTAAAGAAAACCAGACATCTGAAGTTAAGGAATTTAGCACTTTTCTGTGTATGGGAAGATGCAAGAGCCTGTGTCTGGGCTCATTGAGATCGTTCCTTTGATAAGCACCTGAACTGTCTAGGACCAGTCTCCTGCTTTTCTCCAGCCTGAAGAACCCCCTCAGGGTGCACAGGGTGGCTGCAGTGGCTGGTGGCCTGCTGGCTGCAGCATCCTTTGTTTTACTGATACGGCAGGTGACGTTTTTCATCCACATCAGCCAAGCTACAATTAGTATCATTAACGAAGTTGATTTATTCTTGGATACATACTTAACTAGTTTTTCACGAGATCTGGTCATTCCTGACTAGTTAGGAAGACTCCAGGCTTTCTTATTCGAGTGTGGTGCAGACTGGAACACAGAACTGGGAGTCAGAAAGCTCTAACATTGACTCCCCAATTCCTAGCTGCATTATGTGGAACAAGTCTTAGGTTGTTAACTGAGTTCTGTCTTTTTGTTTGTTTTGACCCTCAAAGATACATCTGTCGTTAACTAGAAGTTACTGTAGGGTTGTTGTGGGTTTAATGCATATGACACACTTGGAAAAGTGCCTGGAACTAGTCAAGCACCCGGCTCATTAATTGTTTTAATGTCACCTTCATCACCATCATCATCAGATCTGCTGGTACATTACAGGTTTTCTTTTTCACTTTTGTTTGTTTGCTTGTTTAGATCATCCAAGGTACTACCTTACTTTGTTACTTGTAGGACAAA
Organism: Stenella coeruleoalba; assembly: GCF_951394435.1. Classification (NCBI taxonomy): domain Eukaryota; kingdom Metazoa; phylum Chordata; class Mammalia; order Artiodactyla; family Delphinidae; genus Stenella; species Stenella coeruleoalba. The sequence continues at coordinate 159,019,278 of NC_137147.1, forward strand.
AAAGTGAGAATGTGTGTGCAGAGTTGCGCCCCTTGCTCTGCGGCCTATCTGGGACCTGTTCTCTTCAGGGTGGAGAGAGGTGGAGAACTGGGTGTCCTCAAATAGGAAGGGCTGAGCCCTAAGCAGCCTCTTCCCCTGACTCCCCAGACAATGAAAACAGGCTGCTGTTACTGACTTTACAGAGAAACATTCTACCCGCTCCCTTCCTTGTGGCTTCTGTTGATAATACTGTCTGACCAAAAATGGCCAAACCCTTCTAGCCCACTTGTTTCAAGAAATATGACAGCAAAATGCCAGCATTCGCACAAACTTTACTTAGTCGCTTATGGGTTGTTGTAATAAGACTTTGACCTGCTGTGCCTTCAGCCAACACTTGATCTTGAAGGCTTGGTCTATCAGATTTCAGACCAAGGCAGCATCACCCTGTTGCTGCAGCACTTGTGGCATCTGCTTTGTCAGTGGAGCCGGAAGTGGAGTTTCTGTGTTGACAGTTAGGAACTAGCCAACTTATTCTGAGCATCCACCGTGTGTGCTCATTGCCTCAAATACATCATCTATTTCATCCTCATAGCCACACTGCGCGGTAGGTCTTTAATCCTCATTTTAGAAGAAAAATTGAGTCCCAGAGAAGTTACATAATTTCTGAGATGGCAGAGCCAAGTTTGAAAGCCAGGTTTGTAGGACTCTCCGTGTATCTGTTTTTAATTGTTTCTTAATCTTTTATCAAACAAGTGTGAATGATAATTGGGGATGCATAGGGATTCTGAAAGTTATGTTCTTTTTCTCCTGTTGAACTTCGGTGACCTGAGGCTTGTTGGTGGGGATGACACCAGAGCCTTTGCTGTATGTGTGTATATATATGTTCTGTTTTCGTTTTTGTTTTGGCCATGCAGCGCAGCATGTGGGATCTTAGTTCTTTAATCAGGGATCGAACCTGCACCTCCTGCAGTGGAAGCATGGAGTCTTAACCACTGGACCACCAGGGAACTCCCTATGTGTGTATATGTGTGTATGTGAGTATGTGTGTATGTGAGTATGTGTGTGTATGTGAGTGTGTGTGTATGTGACTGTGTGTCCTACTTTACTCCTAGCATCCTTACCTTCAGGTCTTTAGTCACATGTCATGTTATTCTTGAGACCTTTCTGGAGCACCTTGTTGAAAATTGGAATCCTCTTCTATATGTACATATCCTGTCTTCAGATCTTGCTGTGTGGTTTCTGGGTTCCACGAGGGCAGCCGTGATTTCTGAAACACCTGACGTGGGCTTTTCCTGCAGCCCATTCCAGATTGGGCTGCGAGAATAATGGGGACCCGTACTCCAACTTTCCCACTTCCTGACAGCATGTCCAGGGAGAGACTGTCTGCTGTTTACTGGCCTGGTCTCACCTCATTCATTCCTTCTCCCATGTCTTTGCCCTTGATAGAGACAAGAACTTGAGACCATCCTCAGCTGAGAATGAGGTAAGGAAACAGAAAGGGATTCACTTGTGTTTTGCTCCATTTTTTTTTCCTGTGGTGCATTATGGCTGCACTTTACATATTTTACCCATTTAGTTTGTCTGTCTGCCTCTACCAGAATGTAATCCGTAAGAAGGTGTTTTTGTCCCTTGTATTCACTGTTCCATTCCTAGCGTAGCCCCTGGTTTGTTGAACAAATGGCTGTCTCCTAGAGAATTTATTTTGTGACAATTATTGTGTATATTGCCCTAGCATTGTGGTTTTGTGTCTCCCCATCCATCTTTTACTAAATATAATGGCAGATACTTAGTCTAAATTCACCCTTTGAAATTTTATTTCAAGAAATGAATTCTTAAGTGTTTGAAGTTCGTTGTTTGAAAAACTTTGTTGATTTTTAAAAATCGTTGGTACAGTAGGGAGATATGATCCATGATGCAATAAAATACTGCTTTTTAAAAAATTAAATTGATTTATTACCTTTAAAAGTGTATATTAATTCCTATAACTAATTGATAACTAGTAAGAGCAAGTACACAGTGGACTAGTCATACTGCTGATAGCTCTATGCTGAGGCACCCTGGGGTGACACAGTGAGCTCACAGGGGTGTGCGGGGTACCATAGGATATTTTAAAGTTTCAAGGGAAAAACAAAGATACTTATACTGTGGGACACTTGCAAACTACTAGCTCAAGGTACTTTATAGTTTTAACATTAGATGACGCTAAATTCTTCTTAATGATGTCATGTATTTACAAAACTAGATTTTTAGTGGTTGCTGTAATTAAAAAGCAAGAACTGTATGAAAACCACTGTAAAACAGCTGAGGGTGGCTGGGTCCAGTCTGCAAGGTTAGAGAAGTTGTGCAGGACTGACAGACACACAGCCAGTTAGAAGTGACTGGGTTATTTAAGACTAAAAAACAAGTTCTAAAAGAATGTATGTTATTCGATTTAAATAGCTACTAGGTTGTTAGGATGTAAGTACTAACTATTGGTACTTAACAAATGGAATGGTTCTGTACTTCTGTTGGCTTTGGTGGACTGTGAAAAAATTACTGAGACTTGCTAAGGGCCCTGTGAACTGAAAAAGTTTGGATACCTCTGGACTAGTCTGGGAAGAGGTAGTGATGCCATCAGCAAGTTTTTTTTGGTTGTTGTTTTTTGTTTTTGTTTTGTGGAGGAAGCAATGGAGAGATTGTATAAGAAGCTTGAAGAATTTAAACAATGGATTAGATTTAACCAGAGGTCCCTATCAACCTTAGTTTCTATAGTCCTATGAACATTTCATATATATATATGAATTTATATATAAATAATGTTTATATTATATATTATAGTTATTATATTATTGTATTTTAACAATTTGTATTATATATTTTATTTTAAATACATTTAAATATTTACATTATAATATAATATGTGTAATAAATTTATGTGTATGAATTTATTAAGCTTTGGTTTAAATCTTAAGTTAATCTTTGGTTTAGTGAACTTTTTCCAAGGAGTTTTACTGTAAAACTGTTCTAGAATCATTTGTAGTTAGCAAACATATGGAAGCCATGTAGATCTTTAGGTCACTATTGGATTCCTTCAGCCAGGTTTGTGCTTTTGTCTTTGGAAAGGTTTTGCTCTGATCAAGCACTCAAATTTCCGTATCCCAGATAAGGCATTGCTAGTGCTGATGTTTTTAAATGGAAAGCTTCTATCTACCTATTTTGAAAGTAGTCTTAGAGGTTTAGAACTGAGAAATTGAAATGACCTGTTAGGTTATTTTGCCCCATACCAATCACAGCCTCTTTCTCCTTCCAAAGTAATCTCTACATTGATTTTTGATTACACATTGGAATTATTTTATAAGGAGACACTTCCTCTCATACTATTTGGTTACCTAATGGGATAGTATAAAATAAAAGTCAGGATAAATGCTTGCTTTTTTTTTTTTTTTAATATACTCTGTTTTCAGGTTGACAGAGTGATTCATTGTTACCTATGAGGTACCAATTACATTTTATTTTATTGTGAGCTCATTGATTTAACCATATATAATGGATTTTAATTCATTTAAGTTCTTATCCTTACTGGAGCCCAGTAGCCCAATCTTTTACTAGCAGAAGGCTCTTTATATTTGCTACTTATTCCTTCTGACATATCCTAGGGATTTGTGATAGGTTCCTTGCTGTCTGATATGTTAAAATGCTACAGGCTCTTAGGGTAGGTCTCAATTGACTTCCATGTCTCTTGAGTATGGATCAGATTTGCATACATCTAATAATTTTTTATTATTTTCTTGACTGTGTTAATGATCCTTTGTAGAGTATGGATTCTGTTATCCTTTGAAGAGTGTTGATTTTTTGTTTCAGCAGGAAGTTAACTTGGTTCAACTCAAACTCCAAACTGTCTCTCTTGTATGTTGGGCAACAGCTGAAATCTGTTTAGTGTTTGATTTTTCCCCCTGGATTATTGTCTTAACTTTTTTTCCAGCTTAATTGAGGTATAATTGATGTGCACTATGCTTCACAAGTTTAAAGTATACATTTTGATAAGTTTTGACCTATGTGTATACTTGTGAAATCACTGTCACAGTCAAAATAATGAACATGCCCATCTCCTCCAAAAGTTGCCTTAAGCGCTTTGTAAACCATGTCTCTTCTGTCCTCCCTAACTCCCTCCCCAGGCAACCAGTGATCTGCTTTCTGTCACTGTAGGGTAACTTTGCATTTTCAAGAATTTTATATAAGTAAAATCATAATATATACTATTTTTCTGACTTTTTTCACTCAGCATAATTATTTTGAGATTCACCTATTTTTTGGCAAATATTCATAATTTACTCCTTATTGCTGAGTAGTAGTATTCTGTTATGTGGACATATCACAGTTTGTTTACCCATTCACCTATTCATAGACATTTGGGTTGTTTCCTGTTTTGGACTATTTTACATAAAGTCGCCAGGAGCATTTATGCTTTCGTTTTTCTTGGTTAAATACCCAGGAGTCGAATGGCTGTGAGTAATAAACTGTTCTTCATCTCTGAGCTGGGAGTCTGGTGTCATCTACCAAAATCCATGAAACTGTGGCAGACTAACTTTTTAGGTTGAAAGTAGAGTAGCATTTCAGATGCTTTATAGTACTTGACACTAGATTCTTTACAATTCCATATAAAAGTTAGGACAAGCCTATAAATTTCTACATGAATGACTCTTGGAATTTATATTGGGACTGCATCCCATCTACAGACCAATTTGGAGAGAACTGAAATCTTAACACTATTGAGTCTTCTGATCAATGGACATGGGATAACTCTCCATTTATTTAGACCTTCTGTAATTTTTCTCAGCAGTGTTTTATAGTTTTTGGTGTACAGCTCTTAAACATATTTTGTAAACTTGTATTTACAAAAATAAATGAGTATTTTACATATTTGATGCTGTTTTACAATACATGGGATTAAAAAAAAGACTTTATTTTTTAAAATAGTTTCAGGTTCACAGCAAAATTGAGCAGAAAGTACAGAGTTACCAGTTGTCATCTGGGGAAGGCTTGTCTGACATGTGCTGTTCTGCCATTACTGGAAGTTGAACTCCAATCACCAATTTTTCTCTTGGGAAATGGTATTTCAGAACCACAGTCTAAGGCTCTGGAATGTTCCTTGCTGTTGGGTTAGCCTGTCACTAATGGTCTTTTCCTTTTTAAAATCATTTGTTCTTTTTACTTATACACTCAAAAGGATTTTTTTCTTTTTCCTAAAAAGTCTACAGATTTTATCAGAATATCTTGGCATTGGTTGTTCTGGTTGATGTTCTCAGGTACATTGTGTCCTCTTTCAATATGTAGTTAAAATCTTCAGGAAAATTTTCTTGAAGTATTTCCTTCGTGTTTGTTCTATTCCTTTAGTTGGGTTTTCTTTTTCAGGACTTACCGTTAGCTATGTGTTGGGGCTTTTATGCCTTTCACCAATATTTGTCTTTTCTTTTTAATTCTTTCTAATCTTTTAATTTTGATTTATAGAATTTTCCTTTTCACTTTTATTTCTCTTCAGGCATTACTGGGTTTATTTGCTCTTTTGCTTTTTCTAGTTTGGTCTTTGTTTCTAAAATGTTTTTCTATCACCTCATTTCTGAATTTTTCTAATTCTCATTTATGCATTTTTCATAGCTTATATAATTTTCCAAGTGTTCTTTAGCTTGTTTTTAAATAGTATGTTTCAGTGCTGAACAATTTCTGTTTTTGCCATGTGTTTTTCAGTTTTGCTTTCATTTTTGATGGAGTGTTAATCTGTTTCTCCTTTTTTCACATAGTAACTTAGTTTGGGTTTTGACCTTGATAGTTCTCCGATGACCTTTTTTTTTCTTAACATCTTCATTGGAGTATAATTGCTTTACAATAGTGTGTTAGTTTCTGCTGTATAACAAAGTGAATCAGCTATACATATATGTATATACCCATTTCTCTGCCCTCTTGCGTCTCCCTCCCACCCTCCCTATTCCACCCCTCTAGGTGGTCACAAAGCACCGAGCTGATCTCCCTGTACTATGCGGCTGCTTCCCACTAGCTATCTGTTTTACGTTTGGTAGTGTATATATGTCCATGCCACTCTCTCACTTCATCCCAGCTTACCCTTCCCACTCCCCGTGTCCCCAAGTCCATTCTCTACATCTGTATCTTTATTCCTGTCCTGCCCCTAGGTTTTTCAGAACTTTTTTTTTTTTAATTCCATATATATGTGTTAGCATACGGTATTTATTTTTCTCTTTCTGACTTACTTCACTCTGTATAACAGAATCTGGGTCCATCTTGCTCACTACAGGTAAGTCAGTTTCGTTTCTTTTTATGGCTGAGTAATATTCCATTGAATATATATGCCACATCTTCTTTTTTTTTTTTTTTTTTTTTTTTTAACATCTTTATTGGGGTGTAATTACTTTACAGTGGTGTGTTAGTTTCTGCTTTATAACAAAGTGAATCAGTTATACATATACATATGTTCCCATATCTCTTCCCTCTTGCGTCTCCCTCCCTCCCACCCTCCCTATCCCACCCCTCCAGGCTGTCACAGAGCACCGAGCCAATATCCCTGTGCCATGCGGCTGCTTCCCACTAGCTATCTACCTTACTACGTTTGTTAGTGTGTATATGTCCATGACTCTCTCTCGCCCCGTCACAGCTTACCCTTCCCCCTCCCCATAACCTCAAGTCCGTTCTCTAGGAGGTCTGCGTCTTTATTCCTGCCTTACCCCTAGGTTCTTCATGACATTTTTTTTTTTTTTCTTAAATTCCATATATATGTGTTAGCATACTGTATTTGTCTTTTTCTTTCTGACTTACTTCACTGTGTATGACAGACTCTAGGTCTATCCACCTCATTACAAATAGCTCCATTTCGTTTCTTTTTATGGCTGAGTAATATTCCATTGTATATATGTGCCACATCTTCTTTATCCATTCATCCGATGATGGGCACTTAGGTTGTTTCCATCTCCGGGCTATTGTAAATAGAGCTGCGATGAACATTTTGGTACATGACTCTTTTTGAATTATGGTTTTCTCAGGGTATATGCCCAATAGTGGGATTGCTGGGTCATATGGTAGTTCTATTTGTAGTTTTTTAAGGAACCTCCATACTGTTCTCCATAGTGGCTGAACCAATTCACATTCCCACCAGCAGTGCAAGAGGGTTCCCTTTTCTCCACACCCTCTCCAGCATTTATTGTTTCTAGATTTATTGATGATGGCCATTCTGACTGGTGTGAGATGATATCTCATTGTAGTTTTGATTTGCATTTCTCTAATGATTAATGATGTTGAGCATTCTTTCATGTGTTTGTTGGCAGTCTGTATATCTTCTTTGGAGAAATGTCTATTTAGGTCTTCTGCCCATTTTTGGATTGGGTTGTTTGTTTTTTTGTTGTTGAGCTGCATGAGCTGCTTGTAAATTTTGGAGATTAATCCTTTGTCAGTTGCTTCATTTGCAAATATTTTCTCCCATTCTGAGGGTTGTCTTTTGGTCTTGTTTATGGTTTCCTTTGCTGTGCAAAAGCTTTGAAGTTTCATTAGGTCCCATTTGTTTATTTTTGTTTTTATTTCCATTACTCTAGGGGGTGGGTCAGAAAGAATCTTGCTGTGATTTATGTCATAGAGTGTTCTGCCTATGTTTTCCTCTAAGAGTTTGATAGTTTCTGGCCTTATATTTAGGTCTTTAATCCATTTTGAGCTTATTTTTGTGTATGGTGTTAGGGAGTGTTCTAATTTCATTCTTTTACATGTACCTGTCCAGTTTTCCCAGCACCATTTATTGAAGAGGCTGTCCTTTTTCCACTGTACATTCCTGCCACCTTTATCAAAGATAAGGTGTCCATATGTGCATGGGTTTATCTCTGGGCTTTCTATCCTGTTCCATTGATCTATCTTTCTGTTTTTGTGCCAGTACCATACTGTCTTGATAACTGTAGCTTTGTAGTATAGTCTGAAGTCAGGGAGCCTGATTCCTCCAGTTCCTTTTTTTGTTCTCAAGATTGCTTTGGCTATTCGGGGTCTTTTGTGTTTCCATACAAATTGCGAAATTTTTTGTTCTAGTTCTGTGAAAAATGCCAATGGTAGTTTGATAGGGATTGCATTGAATCTATAGATTGCTTTGGGTAGTAGAGTCATTTTCACAATGTTGATTCTTCCAATCCAAGAACATGGTATATGTCTCCATCTATTTGTATCATCTTTAATTTCTTTCATCAGTGTCTTATAGTTTTCTGCATACAGGTCTTTTGTCTCCTTAGGTAGGTTTATTCCTAGATATTTTATTCTTTTTGTTGCAATGGTAAATGGGAGTGTTTTCTTGATTTCACTTTCAGATTTTTCATCATTAGTATATAGGAATGCCAGAGATTTCTGTGCATTAATTTTGTATCCTGCTACTTTACCAAATTCATTGATTAGCTCTAGTAGTTTTCTGGTAGCATCTTTAGGATTCTCTATGTATAGGATCATGTCATCTGCAAACAGTGACAGCTTTACTTCTTCTTTTCCGATTTGGATTCCTTTTATTTCCTTCTCTTCTCTGATTGCTGTGGCTAAAACTTCCAAAACTATGTTGAATAAGAGTGGTGAGAGTGGGCACCCTTGTCTTGTTCCTGATCTTAGTGGAAATGCTTTCAGTTTTTCACCATTGAGGATGATGTTTGCTGTGGGCTTGTCGTATATGGCCTTTATTATGTTGAGGAAAGTTCCCTCTATGCCTACTTTCTGCAGGGTTTTTATCATAAATGGGTGTTGAATTTTGTCAAAAGCTTTCTCTGCATCTATTGAGATGATCATATGGTTTTTCTCCTTCAGTTTGTTAATATGGTTTATCACATTGATAGATTTGCGTACATTGAAGAATCCTTGCATTCCTGGAACAAACCCCACCTGATCATGGTGTATGATCCTTTTAATGTGCTGTTGGATTCTGTTTGCTAGTATTTTGTTGAGGATTTTTGCATCTATGTTCATCAGTGATATTGGTCTGTAGTTTTCTTTCTTTGTGACATCCTTGCCTGGTTTTGGTATCAAGGTGATGGTGGCCTCGTAGAATGAGTTTGGGAGTGTTCCTCCCTCTGCTATATTTTGGAAGAGTTTGAGAAGGATAGGTGTTAGCTCTTCTCTAAATGTTTGATAGAATTCGCCTGTGAAGCCATCTGGTCCTGGGCTTTTCTTTGTTGGAAGATTTTTAATCACAGTTTCAATTTCAGTGCTTGTGATTGGTCTGTTCATATTTTCTATTTCTTCCTGATTCAGTCTTGGCAGGTTGTGCATTTCTAAGAATTTGTCCATTTCTTCCAGATTGTCCATTTTATTGGCATAGAGTTGCTTGTAGTAATCTCTCATGATCTCTTTTATTTCTGCAGTGTCAGTTGTTACCTCTCCTTTTTCATTTCTAATTCTATTGATTTGAGTCTTCTCCCTTTTTTTCTTGATAAGTCTGGCTAGTGGTTTATCTATTTTGTTTATCTTCTCAAAGAACCAGCTTTTAGTTTCATTGATCTTTGCTATTGTTTCCTTCATTTCTTTTTCATTTATTTCTGATCTGATTTTTATGATTTCTTTCCTTCTGCTAGCTTTGGGGTTTTTTTGTTCTTCTTTCTCTAATTGCTTGAGGTGCAAGGTTAGGTTGTTTATTCTAGATGTTTCCTGCTTCTTAAGGTGGGCTTGTATTGCTATAAACTTCCCCCTTAGAACTGCTTTTGCTGCATCCCACAGGTTTTGGGTCGTTGTGTCTCCATTGTCATTTGTTTCTAGGTATTTTTTGATTTCCTCTTTGATTTCTTCAGTGATCTCTTCATTATTAAGTAGTGTATTGTTTAGCCTCCATGTGTTTGTATTTTTTACAGATCTTTTCCTGTAATTGATATCTAGTCTCATGGCGTTGTGGTCAGAAAAGATACTTGATACAATTTCAATTTTCTTAAATTTGCCAAGACTTGATTTGTGACCCAAGATATGATCTATCCTGGAGAATGTTCCGTGAGCACTTGAGAAAAATGTGTATTCTGTTGTTTTTGGATGGAGTGTCCTATAAATATCAATTAAGTCCATCTTGTTTAATGTATCATTTAAAGCTTGTGTTTCCTTATTTATTTTCATTTTGGATGATCTGTCCATGGGTGAAAGTGGGGTGTTTAAGTCCCCTACTATGAATGTGTTACTGTCAATTTCCCCTTTTATGGCTGTTAGTATTTGCCTTATGTATTGAGGTGCTCCTATGTTGGGTGCATAAATATTTACAATTGTTATATCTTCTTCTTGGATCGATCCCTTGATCATTATGTAGTGTCCTTCTTTGTCTCTTTTAATAGTCCTTATTTTAAAGTCTATTTTGTCTGATATGAGAATTGCTACTCCAGCTTTCTTTTGGTTTCCATTTGCATGGAATATCTTTTTCCATCCCCTTACTTTTAGTCTGTATGTGTCTCTAGGTCTGAAGTGGGTCTCTTGTAGACAGCATATGTAAGGGTCTTGTTTTTGTATCCATTCAGCTAATCTGTGTCTTTTGGTGGGAGCATTTAGTCCATTTACATTTAAGGTAATTATCGATATGTATGTTCCTATTCCCATTTTCTATATTGTTTTGGGTTCGTTATTATAGGTCTTTTCCTTCTCTTGTGTTTCTTGCCTAGAGAAGATCCTTTAGCATTTGTTGTAAAGCTGGTTTGGTGGTGCTGAACTCTCTCAGCTTTTGCTTGTCTGTAAAGGTTTTAATTTCTCCATCAAATCTGAATGAGATCCTTGCTGGGTAGAGTAGTCTTGGTTGCAGGTTTTTCTCCTTCATCACTTTCAGTATGTCCTGCCACTCCCTTCTGGCTTGTAGGGTTTCTGCTGAAAGATCAGCTGTTAACCTTATGGGGATTCCCTTATGTGTTATTTGTTGTTTTTCCCTTGCTGCTTTTAATATGCTTTCTTTGTATTTAATTTTTGACAGTTTGATTAATATGTGTCTTGGCGTATTTCTCCTTGTATTTATCCTGTATGGGACTCTCTGTGCTTCCTGGACTTGATTAACTATTTCCTTTCCCATATTAGGGAAGTTTTCAACTATAATCTCTTCAAATATTTTCTCAGTCCCTTTCTTTTTCTCTTCTTCTTCTGGAACCCCTATAATTCGAATGTTGGTGCGTTTAATGTTGTCCCAGAGGTCTCTGAGACTGTCCTCAGTTCTTTTCATTCTTTTTTCTTTATTCTGCTCTGCAGTAGTTATTTCCACTATTTTATCTTCCAGGTCACTTATCCGTTCTTCTGCCTCAGTTATTCTGCTATTGATCCCATCTAGAGTATTTTTAATTTCATTTATTGTGTTGTTCATCGTTGCTTGTTTCATCTTTAGTTCTTCTAGGTCCTTGTTAACTGATTCTTGCATTTTGTCCATTCTATTGTCCATTCTATCTCCAAGATTTCGGATCAACCTTACTATCATTATTCTGAATTCTTTTTCAGGTAGACTGCCTATTTCCTCTTCATTTGTTAGGTCTGGTGCATTTTTATCTTGCTCCTTTATCTGCTGTGTGTTTTTCTGTTTTCTCATTTTGCTTATCTTACTGTGTTTGGGGTCTCCTTTTTTTTTTCAGGCTGCAGGTTCGTAGTTCCTCCTGTTTTTGATGTCTGTCTCCAGTGGCTAAGGTTGGTTCAGTGGGTTGTGTAGGCTTCCTGGTGGAGGGGACTAGTGCCTGTGTTGTGGTGGAAGAGGCTGGATCTTGTCTCTCTAGTGGGCAGGTTCACGTCTGGTGGTGTGTTTTGGGGTGTCTGTGGCCTTATTATGATTTTAGGCAGTCTCTCTGCTAATGGGTGGGGTTGTGTTCCTGTTTTGCTAGTTGCTTGGCACAGGTTGTCCAGCACTGTGGCTTGCTGGTCGTTGAGTGAAGCTGGGTGCTGGTGTTAAGATGGAGGTCTCTGGGAGATTTTTGCCGTTTGATATTATCTGGAGCTGGGAGGTCTCTTGTGAACCAGTGTCTTGAAGTTGGCTCTCCTACCTCAGAGGCAGAGCCCTGCCTCCTGGCTGGAGCACCAAGAGCCTTTCATCCACACGGCTCAGAATAAAAGGGAGAAAAAGTAGAGGGAATTAGTAGACGTATGAGGAAAGAAAGAAGGAAAGGAGGGAAGGAAGGAGGGAAGGAAGGAAGGAAGGAAGAAAGAAAGAAAGAAGCAAAGAAGGAAAGAAGGCAAGAAGGAACGAAAGGAGGGAGGGAGGGAGGGAGGAAGGAAGGAGGGAAGGAAGGAAAAAACAAAAAGAAAGAAGATACAGTAAAAATAAAATAAAGTATAATAAAGTTATTGAATTAAAAAATTCTTAATTAGAAAAAAAAAAAAAAAAAGGACGGATAGAACCTTAGGACAAATGTTGGAAGCAGAGCTGTACAGACAAAGTCTTACACAGAAGCGTACACATACACCCTCACAAAAAGAGGTAAAGGGGGAAAAATCATAAATCTTGCTGTCAGAGACCACCTCCTGAATTTGGGATGATTCGTTGTCTAAAGGAGGGAAGGAAGGAAGGAAGGAAGGAAGAAAGAAAGAAGCAAGGAAGGAAAGAAGGCAAGAAGGAATGAAAGGAGGGAGGGAGGAAGGAAGGAAGGAGGGAAAGAAGGGAAAACAGAAAGAAGATACAGTAAAAATAAAATAGAGTATAGTGAAGTTATTGAATTAAAAAATTCTTAATTAGAAAAAAAAAAAGGGACGGATAGAACCTTAGGACAAATGTTGGAAGCAAAGCTGTACAGACAAAGTCTTACACAGAAGCGTACACATACACCCTCACAAAAAGAGGTAAAGGGGGAAAAATCATAAATCTTGCTGTCAGAGACCACCTCCTGAATTTGGGATGATTCGTTGTCTAAAGGAGGGAAGGAAGGAGGGAATGAAGGAAGGAAGGAAGGAAGGAAGAAAGAAGCAAGGAAGGAAAGAAGGCAAGAAGGAACGAAAGGAGGGAGGGAGGAAGGAAGGAAGGAGGGAAAGAGGGGAAAACAGAAAGAAGATACAGTAAAAATAAAATAGAGTATAGTAAAGTTATTGAATTAAAAAATTCTTAATTAGAAAAAAAAAAAGGGACGGATAGAACCTTAGGACAAATGTTGGAAGCAAAGCTATACAGACAAAGTCTTACACAGAAGCGTACACATACACCCTCACAAAAAGAGGTAAAGGGGGAAAAATCATAAATCTTGCTGTCAGAGACCACCTCCTCAATTTGGGATGATTCGTTGTCTAAAGGAGGGAAGGAAGGAAGGAAAGAAAGAAAGAAAGAAAGGACGAAGGTAAAGTATAATAACGTTCTTAAAATTAAAATTGATTATTAAGAAAAAAAATTTTTAGAAAAAACCATGGACGGATAGAACCTAGGACAAATGGTGGAAGCAAGACTATACAGACAAGATCTCACACAGAAGCATACACATACACATTCACAAAAAGAGGAATAGGGAGAAAAATCATAGATCTTGCTCCCAAAGTCCACCTCCTTAATTTGGGATGATTGGCTGTCTATTTATGTATTCCACAGATGCAGGGTACATCAAGTTGATTGTGGAGCTTTAATCCGCTGCTTCTGAGGCTGCTGGGAGAGATTTCCCTTTCTCTTCTTTGTTCTCACAGCTCACAGAGGCTCAGCTTTGGTTTTGGCCCTGCCTCTGCGTGTAGGTCGCTGGAGGGCGTCTGTTTTTTGCTCAGACAGGACGGGGTTAAAGGAGCCGCTGATTTGGGGGTTCTGGCGTACGGAGGCCGGCGGCGGGGAGGGAGGGGCCCGGAATGCGGGGCGGGCCTGCGGCGGCTAAGTCCGGCGTGACTCTGCACCAGCCCGAGGCCCGCCGTGCGCTCTCCCGGGGAAGTCGTCCCCGGATCCCGGGGACCCGGCAGTGGCGGGCTGCACAGGCTCCGCGGAAGAGGGGAGTGGAGAGCGACCTGCGCTCGCACACAGGCCCCTTGGTGGCGGCAGCAGCAGCCCCAACGTCTCCCGCCCGCCTTGGAGTCCGCGCCTCCGGCCGCGGCTTGCGCCCGTCCCCGGAGTCAGCGCCCTCAGCCGCGGCTCGCGCCCGTCTCTGGGGTCCGCGCCCTCAGCCGCGGCTCGCGCCCGTCTCCGGGGTCCGCGCCCTCAGCCGCGGCTCGCGCCCGTCTCCGGGGTCCGCGCTTTCAGCCGCGGCTCGCGCCCGTCTCCGGGGTCCGCGCTTTCAGCCGCGGCTCGCGCCCGTCTCTGGGGTCCGCGCTTTCAGCCGCGGCTCGCGCCCGTCTCTGGGGTTCGCGCTTTTAGCCGCGGCTCGCGCCCGTCTCTGGAGTTCCTTTAAGCAGCGTTCTTAAACCCCTCTCCTCTCGCACCAGGAAACAAAGAGGGAAGAAAAAGTCTCTTGCCTCTTCGGCAGGTGCAGGCTTTTCCCCGGACTCCCTCCCGGCTAGCTGTGGTGCACTAACCCCTTCAGGCTATGTTCAAGCCGCCAACCCCAGTCCTCTCCCTGCGCTCCGTCCGAAACCGAAACCCTAGCCTCAGAGCCTCAGCTCGCAGCCCCGCCCGTCCCGACGGGTGAGCAGACAAGCCTCTCGGGCTGGTGAGTGCCGGTCGGCACCGATCCTCTGTTCGGGAATCTCCCCGCTTTGCCCTCCGCACCCGTTGCTGTGCACTCCTCCGCGGCTTCGAAGCTCCCCCCTCCGCCTCCCGCAGTCTCCGCCCGCGAAGGGGCTTCCTAGTGTGTGGAAACTTTTCCTCCTTCACAGCTCCCTCCCACTGGTGCAGGTGCCGTCCCTATTCTTTTGTCTCTGTTTATTCTTTTTTCCTTTTGCCCTACCCAGGTACGTGGGGAGTTTCTTGCCTTTTGGGAGGTCTGAGGTCTTCTGCCAGCCTTCAGTAGGTGTTCTGCAGGAGTTGTTCCACGTGTAGATGTATTTCTGGTGTATCTGTGGAGAGGAAGGTGATCTCCGCGTCTTACTCTTCCGCCATCTTCCCACAATCCCCCGCCACATCTTCTTTATCCATTCATCTGCTGATGGACACTTAGGTTGCTTCCATGTCCTGGCTATTGTAAATAGTGCTGCAGTGAACATTGTGGTACATGACTCTTTTTGAATTATGGTTTTCTCAGGGTATATGCCCAGGAGTGAGATTGCTGGGTCATATAGTAGTTCTATTTTTAGTTTTTTAAGGAACCTCCATACTGTTCTCCATAGTGGCTATATCAATTTACATTCTCACCAACAGTGCAAGAGGGTTCCCTTTTCTCCACACCCTCTCCAGCATTTATTGTTTGTAGATTTTTTGATGATGGCCATTCTGACCGGTGTGAGGTGAACCCTCATTGTAGTTTTGATTTACATTTCTCTAATGATTAATGATGTTGAGCATCCTTTCATGTGTTTGTTGGTAATCCGTATGTCTTCTTTGGAGAAATGTCTATTTAGATCTTCTCCCCATTTTTGGATTGGGTTGTTTGTTTTTTTAATATTGAGCTGCATGAGCTGCTTATATATTTTGAAGATTAATCCTTTGTCAGTTGCTTCGTTTGCAAATATTTTCTCCCATTCTGAGGGTTGTCTTTTTGTCTTGTTTATGGTTTCCTTTGCTGTGCAAAAGCTTTTAAGTTTCATTAGGTCCCATTTGTTTATTTTTGTTTTTATTTCCATTTCTCTAGGAGGTGGGTCAAAAAGGATCTTGCTGTGATGTATGTCATAGAGTGTTCCACCTGTGTTTTCCTCTAAGAGTTTTATAGTGTCTGGCCTTACATTTAGGTCTTTAACCCATTCTGAGTTTATTTTTGTGTATGGTGTTTAGGGAGTGTTCTAATTTCATTCTTTTACATGTAGCTGTCCAGTTTTCCCAGCATCACTTATTAAAGAGGCTGTCTTTTCTCTATTGTATATTCTTGCCTTCTTTATCAAAGATAAGGTGACCATACGTGCATGGGTTTATCCCTGGGTTTTCTATCCTGTTCCTTCGATCTATATTTCTGTTTTTGTGCCAGTACCGTACTGTCTTGATTACTGTAGCTTTGTAGTATAGTCTGAAGTCAGGGAGCCTGATTCCTCCAGCTCCGTTTTTCTTTCTCAAGATTGCTTTGGCTATTCAGGGTCTTTTGTGTTTCCATACAAATTGTGAAATTTTTTGTTCTAGTTCTGTGAAAAATGCCATTGGTAGTTTGATAGGGATTGCATTGAATCTGTAGATTGTTTTGGGTAGTATAATCATTTTCACAATGTTGATTCTTCCAATCCAAGAACATGGTATATCTCTCCATCTGTTTGTATCATCTTTAATTCTTTCACCAGTGTCTTATAGTTTTCTGCATACAGATCTTTTGTCTCCTTAGGTAGGTTTATTCCTAGGTATTTTATTCTTTTTGTTCCACTGGTAAATGGAGTGTTTCCTTAATTTCACTTTCAGATTTTTCATCATTAGTGTATAGGAATGCAAGAGATTTCTGTGCATTAATTTTGTATCCTGCTCCTTTACCAAATTCATGGATTAGCTCTAGTAGTTTTCTGGTAGCATCTTCAGGATTCTCTGTGTATAGTATCATGTCCTCTGCAAACAGTGACAGTTTTACTTCTTCTTTTCCAATTTGGATTCCTTTTATTTCTTTTTCTTCCCTGATTCCTGTGGCTAAAAGTTCCAAAACTATGTTGAATAATAGTGGTGAGAGTGGGCAACCTTGTCTTGCTCCTGATCTTAGTGGAAATGGTTTCAGGTTTTCACCATTGAGAATGATGTTTGCTGTGGGTTTGCCATATATGGCCTTTATTATGTTGAGGTAAGTTCCCCCTGTGCCTACTTTCTGGAGGGTTCTTATCATAAATGGGTGTTGAATTTTGTCGAAAGCATTTTCTGCATCTGTTGAGATTATCATATGGTTTTTCTCCTTCAATTCGTTAATATGGTGTATCACATTGATTGATTTGCGTATATTGAAGAATCCTTGCATTCCTGGGATAAACCCCACTTGATCATGGTGTATGATCCTTTTAATGTGCTGTTGGATTCTGTTTGCTAGTATTTTGTTGAGGATATTTGCATCTATGTTCATCAGTGATATTGGCCTGTAGTGTTCTTTTTTTGCGATATCTTTGTCTGGTTTTGGTATCAGGGTGATGGTGGCCTCATAGAATGAGTTTGGGAGTGTTCCTCCCTCTGCTATATTTTGGAGGAATTTGAGAAGGATTAGGTGTTAGCTCTTCTCTAAATGTTTGATAGAATTTGCCTGTGAAGCCATGTGGTCCTGGGCTTTTGTTTGTTGGAAGATTTTTAATCACAGTTTCAATTTCAGTGCTTGTGATTGGTCTGTTCATATTTTCTATTTCTTCCTGCTTTGGTCTCGGAAGGTTGTGCTTTTCTAAGAATTTGTTCATTTCTTCCAGGTTGTCCATTTTATTGGCATATAGTTGCTTGTTGTAATCTCTCATGATCCTTTGTATTTCTGCCGTGTCAGTTGTTAATTCTCCTTTTTCATTTCTAATTCTATTGATTTGAGTCTTCTCCCTGTTTTTCTTGGTGAGTCTGGCTAATGGTTTATCAGTTTTGCTTATCTTCTCAAAGAACCAGCTTTTACTTTTATTGATCTTTGCTATCGTTTCCTTCATTTCTTTTTCATTTATTTCTGATCTGATATTTATGATATCTTTCCTTCTGCTAACTTTGGGGCTTTTTTGTTCTTCTTTCTCTGTGTGCTTTAGGTGTAAGGTTAGGTTGTTTATTTGCGACGTTTCTTATTTCCTGAGGTAGGATTGTATTGCTATAAACTTCCCTGTTAGAACTGCTTTTCTGGTGCTCATTTTTGTTGAGGTTAGTTTTCTTGAACTTTTAGGAGAGGGCTTGGTTCAGATAGCTTTTCTGTCTTACCAGAGCTCCCTCTTTTGGCCTCTGCATGTAGTGTTAAAATATACTGCAAATTGATTTCTGAGGTCATCTGGCTGCTTCTCCTCATCCACTTTGTATGACTTCATCCTTCTTTCATCCCTGTTGTCCCTGTTCTGTGTCAGTTCTGGTACCCGTCCCAGGGTTTTCTCCTGCTTATGGAGCCCTGTTGTGGGAGGGTGCCCTGGCCTTCACCAGCCCCTTTCAGACTTCACCCAGAGACTCATCTGGTTTGGAGCGGCCAGTACCTCTGCAGTTTTAGCCACTGTTCTCAAAGTGGCCCCTGCACTTTCCTGTGAATGTCTGTGGGTTATTATTAAGGTTCTTCTCTTCTCAGGTCAAGTCCACGGCTCTGTTGCTTTCTTCTGCTTTTTTCATAATATCCTGATGATAGACAGGTCATGTGTCTCTTGTTTTTTTTGTCCACAACTGCTTGTATATTGGACTTGTTGGGGATACCTTATCCCTTAGTTTTGTTGTAAATATTATCCATGGGTTTCTGATTTTGTATCTCATTGTCCTGCTTTTATCATATGGAGATTCAGAGAGATCCAAAAATTATGCTGCTACTGCTTACCACCATTTTCCCGGAATTTTCAAGATAATTTTTTTAAAATGTGAATCATCGCAGTAAGTTTCTTGTGCCCCTTTGTAATCAATTTCCTCCCTTCCCTCCACACCCCACCTTTGCACCCCTCCCCCACAATTGCTGCTCTGTTTTCTATCCCTGTGATTTTTCCTTTTCTAGAACATCATAGATGGAATAGTTCACTATGTAACTTTTTGAGTCTTCTGTTACTTGGCATAATGCTGTTGAGATTCACTCATTATATATGCACCAGTAGTCATTACTTTTTATTGCTGAGTTGTAGTCCATATTATGAATATGCCACAAGTTTTTTATCCATCACCAGTTGATGGACCCTTTAAAAAAAGTTTTCGGCAATTACGAATAGAGCTGTTACATACATTAACGTGTAGGTTTTTGTGTAGGCATGTGTGTTCATCTCTCCTGAGTAAGTGTCTAGGAGTAGAATGTCAGGGTCACATGGCTTATTTGTCTTTTTATTATTAAGTTCTTTATATTTTCTGATCACCAGTCCTTTATCGTATATGCACATTTTTTTTGGCAAATATTTTCTCTCAGCCTTTGTTTTGTCTTTTCATTTTATTAACAATGTCAAGGAGCAGACATTTTAAATTTTGATGAAGTCCATTTTATCTTTTTTTGTTAATACTTTTTGTACCTTGTGAAATCCTTGCCTATCCCAAGATCGCAAAGATTTTCTCATGTTTCCTTCTAGAAGTTTTATAATTTTAGGTTTTAGATTTATGATCCATTTTGAGTTAATTTTTGTGTATAGAGTGAGAATAGGTTGAGGTGGTTTTTATTTTTTTGTTTAGTTTCTTTGTGGGGTTGTTTTCTGTGTGTGTGTGCATGTGGGTGTCCTGTTGTTCCTGCACCATTTGTTGAAAAGTAACCCATTCTTTATTGAATTGCCTTGAGTCCTTTGTTGAAAATCAGCTGACCATATGTGTGTGGAGAGATGGTCTTTGATAAGACATTTCTCCACTGTTATGGGAGAATCCTGTAGAAATGCAGAGAGATTCCTAGATTTGGTGAGGGGCTGGGAGGGAGTTCCCAGTTGTTGACTTCTGAGTGAAGCGTGATTCAGGGTGATGAGCAGAGAGTGGTGAGTCAGGAGTGAGCATCGGAAGGTTGAGGAGAGTGGAGACGGTAGGAATAGTGGTTCAGAGAGAAGGAAAGCAGGCCGACCAGAAGGGTGCAGTGCGATTGCTGAGCTGGGTTGAGGGCCTGCTTTGAGGCTGGAAGTAGTAACAGGCCTGCCTCTGTTGTTTCACTTTTGCTGTCTAGCAGTTTGGTTGCAGGCCCATGGAAAGTGGCAACTGGGCTCATCTAGACTGAGGGGTTTTCACAGGCAAGAGTGAAAGAGAAATAGAAATGTTAGTAAAGGTATTTGTCTTGAATAGGTGATACTTTCACTTAGCTCGAAAATCAAAACAACAGAAGAAAGTACACACTGAGAAGGTTTCTCCCCTGGCTTTCCCTCTCCATTTCATTCCCTTCTGTTCCCTGTAGAGCACTTTTATGTTTCTCTTTGCAGTGTTTATTTATGCAGATAAAAGCAACCGTGACTCTTGTTTTATCCTCCCCCCATCATTTCCTACACAAAGTGCTGCATTCAGGGTCCACTGTCCTGCGCCCTGCTTTGCGCTTTGCTTAGCAGTATAGCCTCTTGCTCTTTCCCAATTGGTAGTTAAGAACTCTTGAGTCATCTTTGTGATGGATATGCCAAAATATTAATAGCAGTTTTGTTTGGAATGTAAAATAATTTTAAAATTTTTTTTTGTATTTTCTAAGTTCCTTCAGTGTGCATATGTCACCTTTATGATTAGTAAACTTGGAAAACTAAATTTAGCTCTGTCAACAGATGTCTCCTTCGTGCCATCACCTTTCTGAGCACTGAGGATGTGGCAGCAAATAGAATAGGCAGAGGGTCCTGCTTCCTGGCGCTTGGGTTCTATCTCGTGTGGCCTAATAGTCACCAAAGAAGAAAAGAGGAAATGATGGCACGTGTTATGTGTGTAGAGATTTAAAAGAAGGGGTATGACTGTGACCCGCCCTGGGATGTCAGGGAAGGCCTCCTTCAAGAGGGGAGCATTTAGGCTGATGTCTCGGTGACCACAAGGAGGTCATAATCGGGGAAGAAGAGGTTACGAGGCAAGAGCAAGCCGGTGCCAGAGTGTGAAAGTAAGATTGGGATTGTTTTCCAGACCCAGAAATGAGGCCAGTGCCTCTGAGAGGTAGAGGGGTAGAAGATGCAGCAGGGGTCGGTCCTGACCTGGTACTCAGGGAGAAGAAGCAGGGTTTTATTTTAAGTGCAACGGGAAACCCTTGAGGAGTTTTAAGAAAGAAAACAGAGCTATAGAAAAGGCTGCAGTTGACAGATGAGTCGGAGGAGAACCTGGAAAGCCCAGTTGGAAGCGACTTTGAAGAAAACCCTGCGGTGTTCAAGGCATCAGGCGGATGCCGAGGTGGAGGGCTGCAAAGAGTTTATTCATTGTTTTTCTGGTGCGCTCTAAAATGTAATCTACCCAAATGGTAACTCCAGATCTAAGAGATAAATTCAATTTTAGATCAATATACAGTTTAAATTCCAAAGTGAAGAATGCTGTTTTTAAAGATGTGATTTCAAGTATACATTTAAAAGCTATTTTATATTTCAGAGTAGGGAACTAGTACTTAGTTACTTCTTTGAGAATTATTATGCTGATACTGAGGGTGAAATGCAGTGTTTAAATTGGAGCTCAAAAACAAATATTACCCAACTCATTAAAAGAAAAAAAATAGCTCTGGCTCCGAATTAGCCAGGAAATTTGTGTTTTACTGTTACTAGAACCACAGTGTACGAGAATATATATAGAGATTCTGAAGAAGGTACATGCTCATTCCATATGGAGGAGGTAGGGTGGCTACTAGAAATTTAAAGGAAAGGGTTATAGTCTTGCACTGCTCTGAATAGGAAGGAAGATTGGTGTATTTGTTAGTCAAAATGAAGAGTTAGATTTTTATTATATTGTTTGACAAGTGAAATATTCTAAAATAAAATAATAGAAAATCATGGTCCAGTAGTAGTAGGAAGAACAGTAGCACAGCTAGAGTGACCACTGAGGGACGGAGGCAGTAACACCGTGGTTAAACCCTAAGGCTTGTAGGCACACAAGTCTTGGGTTCAAATTCTGGAGTAACTCTTTGTAGCTGTTTTATTGGATGGGATGGTTAAACATTCCAAGTCTCATTTCCTCAGTTGTGAAATATACATCACAAATATACATACCCTACCTCATGGGGTAATGGAGAAGATGAAATTGTAGTCTGGGTAAAGATCTTAGCGCCCTGTCTTCTGGCCCCTAGAAAGTGCTGAGTAATCAACAATAATATAATTAATAATCACTCTAATTTTGTTATCTGTTTACTCCATAAGGAAAGTATTAATACCCTTATTTTTCTGATGAAAAACCCACTTTGAGAACTTTAAGAAATTTTCCTAAGGTCACACACCTAGGAAATGCAGAGGTAGGATTTAAACTTAAGAAGGTCTGACTTCAGAATTCATGCTTTTTTTGTTTTGTTCTGTTTTGTTTTGCGGTACGCGGGCCTCTCACTGTTGTGGCTGCTTCTGTTGCGGAACACAGGCTCCGGACGCGCAGGCTCAGCGGCCATGGCTCATGGGCCTAGCCGCTCCGCGGCATGTAGGATCTTCCCGGACCGGGGCACGAACTTGTGTCCCCTGCATCGGCAGGTGGACTCTCAACCACTGTGCCACCAGGGAAGCCCAGAATTCATGCTTTTAATCATAACTGCATATCATCTTCTAAAAAGATCCTTTTAAGATTAGAATTCAGATCATTGGATTCAGAGTTGAGAGTGTAAACCAACACATCATAGAATGATTCCCCTATCTTGTCTGTTAATCTGAAGATTTCATACTATATTCTCATATCCTACTTTTATGTTAAAAATAAAAGCTTTATTATATAAGAAAGATATTAAGTAAAAAAAAATTTTAAATCCATATAAGAAAAGGAAGACATCACTTACAATCACACTGCATAATGGGATCCATCCTGATTTCTCCCCTGGGTGTGTGTATGTAGGTATAGTTCTTATTGGTTCTTTTTTTCCAGAATAAGAATACACCATGCATACTATGTTCTGATTTGGTTTCCTTCCCACTCTCTTATTTTATTATAAATGTCTTTCCATGTCTGTAACCTTATCCTAGTGGCAGCTTACATTGTTACATTGTTGCATTATATAGGTGTGCCGGAATCCATTTACCTAACTCCTTGTTGTAATCTTTAGGTTGTTTAGAGTTTTTCACCATCTTAGCAATACTTTCATGAACACCTTTGGCCACATATCTATTTGCACTTTCTAATAATTTCCTTAAGAGAAATTCCTAGTAATAGCATCGCTGGATTGATTAAAAGGTTGCCGCATTTTTTAAAAATAAATTTATTTATTTATTTATTTATTTTTGGCTGTGTTGGGTCTTCGTTGTGGTGCGCGGGCTTCTCATTGCCGTGGCTTCTCTTGCTGCGGACCACGGGCTCTAGGCGCGCGGGCTTCAGTAGTTCTGGCTCGCGGGCTCCAGAGCACAGGCTCAGCAGTCGTGGCACACGGGCTTAGTTGCTCCGCGGCATGTTAGTATCTTCCTGGACCAGGGCTCCCTGCATTGGCAGACAGACTCCCAATCACTGCACCACCAGGAAAGCCCGGGTTGCCACATTTTTAAGGATACATGTTCCAAATTGCCCTCCAGGAAGGTCACACCAGTGTGCTCTCCTGTGACAGCATGAGACTACTTCTTCCCTGACACTCACCTCTATCCTGGGGGTTATTTTTGATCTTTGCCAGCCTGGTGAAGAAGGGCTATATCTTATGCCTTTGATTACTAGTAGGTGTGTTTATGAACTGTTTGTTTTCTTTTCATTGTAAATTGCCTCTTTTTATCCTTTGCCCATTTTATCATGCCTGACTTCTGAGTTTTGATTGGTCCAAAGAAACAATTTTCAGGAGTTTAAATTCTTGGGTGGACTATATTTGATTTCACTTTACAAACAGTTAAATTTAGGGATTTCAGGTGCACATCCTTTTTATTTTTTTAAAGATCATGAGGAGAAATGACAGATGATCTATAGTAATATAGGTATCAGAAAAGGCCAAACAACTTGCTCTAAGGATTTGTCTTCTTCCCTCCTACATGTTAAACAGAGACATAACTTAGAACTCATTCTTATGAGTAGGAACTTTAAAAACGCTGATCCCAAGAATGATCGATTGGATCCTTTCCTTTTTGTAATCCATAATTCCTTCTTTAATTTTGAAGATCTTCACAGTCATCGTTGTACTGTTGTGCTTTAAAGTACATACCAATTCTGACCCTTTAAGAAAAAAATCCTCAGATCCATCAGGATATACTCACTCCATTTTCACGTGTAATGTAATTCTCTGCTGCTTACATAATTATTTCTGTTTCTTCTCTTCCAGTGGTCAGTTTGAATACAGTTTCTTTCCTAATTGAAGATATTTTCTGGTGGTTCACTATAAAAGCAGTGTTCATAATATAAATTGTATTTTTCTGTTGACATCCATTATAAAATTGAAAATTAACTGCTACTGAGAAATGGGGGTTTTTTTGTTGAAGAAGAGTCCAGTGGTAACTGGTTAAACCATCAGCTGAACTCTTCTCACTTGAAAGTTTTAGCCCTTGCCCAGCAGCACAACTGGAGACATTTCTGCCTCTTCCTCTTTTTCTCAAAGTCTGTTCCTTGGATCTCTCAACAACCCTCCCCCTGCCCCCACCACAGACTTTTTACCCTCTTGCCTGACAGTTTCCTGCTTGTGCCTTCCTTGTTCTCTATCCCTTCCTCTAACCCGTTCTCCCTCCCACCTGGATTTAAGTTGCTGAAAGACTGTATTCTGGGCATCACCTTTCTTGAGTTTCATGTTTTATAAAACAAATTGGTTTCCTACACAGTTATGAAGTTCTTGTACTGCTTTTTAAATTACAGTTTCCATAACTTAGATTGTATGTATCTGTGATAGAAATAAACTGTTTATAAGGAAAAACAACAGGAGAGTTTCTTCAGCTCTAGATGTAAGGAATAGATTATTTTTGCTAGATTAAAAATCGTAATACATTGAGGTCAGTTGATGTACTTGTTCTTAAACTCTATTTTTTTAAAGTTTTCTATCTTACAATGTAGATTCAAAGATTTTAAAGTACTTGTAACTTTAAGTCTCATACTGTGATTTCTTGTAAATCAGATTTCATGTGTGGTCAAGTATTTTACTTCAAAACAAGAACTATAATAGTAACAATGGTTGTTTTGTTATTGAGATCCATATGCTAAAAGTAAGCATAGATTGTTAATTGTTGCTGAAACCAAGGGTATTCTTGCAGAAGCACTTACTAGTTTAAGAAATACTAGCTAGTTAAAATAAATAAGTACGAGAAATAAATTTTCTCTGAATCTAAGTTGATCACTACTAACTATTGTTATCTCGATATTATGACATCTTATGCATGATGGACAGAATTAGGTAAAAATTCATAGAGTGAAAATTTAGTTTCTTGTACTAAATATGCAAATTTTAGATTAAGAAATATTATTTACAAATTATCCAAATATTTCTAATATTTATCATTTAAAAAAAAGCATTGTCTTATACCCAGATGGTATAGTTGTAAGCCGTATTTCTTAAATTTAGTTATTTCAAAACTCTAAATTTCATTAAGAAGCTTTTCAAATATAAAGTTAAATATTAATTTGGGTTTAAAGTGACACAAGTTGAATTTGATTATTTATATTAAAAGAAGGCAGCAAAATTTTCAGTAATTAAAGTTCGCTCCGGCTTTAGTTTCTGAGTAAAATGTTGTTTTTCTCTGCAAAGTTTGACACTTACCAGTAGAGGGCACTGTTGTAACACGGTAGATGTGTTTTATTGATTCACTAACTCCCCCATCTGCTTTTGCAGTTTGGAAAGTGTTTTTAAAAGCAGTGTTCTCTGTGTAATTAAAATCAGTTCCCTATATAATTAGCAATGGAGCCTTATTCTTTGTGGCAGAGTTTGTGGATGGTGATTTTTTTTTAGCCTGTACTCTTCTATAGCCAGTGCCAGAAACTATTAAAATGCAGAAAGTTATATTGTGGTTTATCAGCGCTATATTGTAGATGGAAATATACAAAATCACAGTGTTTTATTTAGGTGCTCTGAGCAAATTATTTGATAGGAAACGTTTAAAATTCCTGGTTCTATCTTGAGAAATAGCA
This sequence comes from Stenella coeruleoalba, assembly GCF_951394435.1. Lineage (NCBI taxonomy): Eukaryota > Metazoa > Chordata > Mammalia > Artiodactyla > Delphinidae > Stenella > Stenella coeruleoalba. The sequence continues at coordinate 159,044,950 of NC_137147.1, forward strand.
GAGTTAATGTGCCATAGTAATAATATCTTGTGTTCAGGTGCCCTGAATAATAATAGAGGACAAGGAATTCTTGCAGGGTTTTAAAAAATGTATCAGCATTAGTGTGCTGCTTTAAGAAACCACTGATCTACTTAGCAAATTCTCTATGTAATTTCTTTTTCGTGCCTTTTTAAAGTCGAACTACTGATGTAGATATTTAGCTAGTGAAATAGTGAATATTAAAGCACAATTAAAGTTAAACCTCTCTTTCTGAAAGGAACATAAATGTTACATAAAGCGACAGTAAATGTGCATTCACTGCCTGGCTGCCTTGGGAAATGTGTGGGGGGCAGGGAGGCTTGAGAAAATCCAAGCCTGAATTTGAAGTTGTCAGGGCTGTGATTCATAAAGTCATAATTTATCCATAAATCCCAAAGTAGCTTAAAACACACAGGAATCTTATTTGAAATCAAATTATAGATTACTAGTGATATAATTTTCAGGAACTTAAAAAATTAATAATTTAATGTGTTTGAAATTAATTTCATTCTATGCTTTAATATTTGTAAAAGAAAAGTATTTGAGAATTAAGAATCTTAATGGTTTAGTTTATTTTTAAATCTTTAATTGGCAGCCATGTGAAATTCTGGAATTAACTAGCATTTTCTTCAAGTTTGGGGTTTTTTTTTTTAACTTTATATAATACTCTAGTTAAGGGTCTAATCGACTGTTGAAATTGTGTTTATCTCAAAACAGGCCTCTATTTTAAAAGGTGAAGAAGGACTTGCATTGGCCTACTTTATGTATCGTATCACAGACTTTCAAAAGCTGAATAGGTGATTTAATGTTGATTTAGCCATTCACTCTGACAATAAAAATGCGGGGTAAAACTTGAGAGAGGAGTAAGATGATTGAGGGGAGCTACCAATGTAATTTTTTTTAAAAAAGCATTTAGAAATATCTTTTATGCATTTTATGGTCACTATATGTATATTTTTAGAATATTTTAGAGGAATTGGAACAAAGCATGAGCTGAAGATTGGAATGCGCCTTAAGAAAGCTCTGTCATTTCCCCCTAAATTCCCCTGACGTTGCAGATGTCGGAAGACCTAGTTTTCTCCCCTTCCTCCCATCAGTCCCACACTCTGTGCTTTAGGTGTGTCAGGAGACAGATGAGACCAGGTGTTTTGAAGAAGCAGCCACATGACAGAGGATATATAGAAACTGTACTAGTTTCTTGTTAGGCAACTAAAATATTAGGTCGATTAAAGAAAGTAACTTAATGCTATTTATCCATAGATATAAAGCTATTGTCTTCTCATTGCTTATGACCACAGTGAGAGTAAAACAAGTTTTCATTTTGTGGAAGCCTTTGTATCGAGTGCTTACAGTTCCTGTATCATCTTGGTAATGATTATTGCTGTGTTTTCCCCCTGGAGAGGCCATCACAGGTTTTAGTTGAGGCTATTTGTATTCAGCAAGGTCAAGATAAGTTTTATCTCTCCAGATAAGTCAAGTGCATTAGGATCGATAAGTAATTGTAAAATGCACTGAAAATATTATTGCCACGCTCTTAACGAATTTGTAAAGCTGTAAGCTTGTCATATAAAATATACCTCTTACTGTTTTTATTTATTTGTTTGGAGCTCATGAGTGCAATTAATTTTACAAGCATTTTAAAGAAGAGAAAAACTGAGGAACAGATTAATGTTTTTAGAAGTCCTTAATTGCTCTAGATTTAAACCTGTACTGCCGAAGTTTTAGAGGCTAATTTTTTTAAAGAAATGCAAAAGAATAAATATTACAAGGCATTTATAAATTACACATATTAATTGAGTTTACTTGTTAAGATAATCATTTTTATGAAGTTATATATATCTTTACCTCTGGACTTTCCTGCAGAAATCAGATTTCTGCTTCCTTGGTTGGGGGATGGTGGTAGGAAAAAAAGACCTTATACTTAATCAAGAGATGATGGTGAGTATTGCATTATTTTGGCACTTCTGTTCTAACCCAAAGATACAAATAAGCTCTACATGTTTAAAGACAAAAAGGATTTTTTGTTGTTTTTTGTTTTCTTTCTTACTTAGAGGAATACTTTTATGACATATGTTCATGAATATATTAGAAAACGTAGGCTCTAAAATGTTACGTTTCGTCATAATATTTTTTTCAGTTAATTTTCTGTGGGAAACAGGACCACGATGTTAGGAGAAATGTCAATTGAAGTAATTTTCTCTCAAGGTGCAGATTACTTGGAAGAATTTTCCCCAGATTACTTGCCTACAAATATCACATAACTATAGAGAACACGTATACTAAAGAAGTTATATACTGAACTTGAGTCCCTTTTCCTCTTCAGTAGTCTTATTAAGAAGAAAGCCTTTCTGAACTTCGTGGGTTTATAGTTTGGAATCACGCTGCCCCTGCTTGCATTCATATTTCTTAATTCTCCAAAATGCACTGTTTTGCCTTTAGCACTCAATTAAAGGTACCAGTTTGTAAGTTTTCCTTGTTCTAAATGAAGCTTGCTTATCTGAGCCATTAATTGAAATAAGGACTGAAAGCAGCCTTCATGTTGATTTTAGGTATTATTTATCAGTCGGTATTTATATGGTAGTAAATAAAAAACGCTATTGCTCTCATAATCGTCCCTTCTTACTTTTTCCCCCTCTCTCCATACTTCACACATTGTTTATTTATTTAACCATTTAAATTGAAGGTAATGTAAACATCTGGCACCGTTTCTGGAAATTGTAACCGTTTTCTTTGCAAGTTCCTATAAATGATGGTCTCTGAGCCTCACATTTATTCATCTTTCTAATATGGGTCTACATTTCTACCTACTTAGCCATTTCTCTTTCTGGCTGAAGAATGACACTTTGCCCTCAACGTTAGGTCAATTTGTTTTATTGCTGGATTGGCTAGATTGTGTTATAACAAAGAGAAAATCCAGAGGTGTGGAGGAAGGTATGGCCAGCTCCACTGAGAGCAGACAGGCTGTATTGTAGGGTGAGTGGGACCAGGACAGCGGCTGGCCTCGAGGGGAAAAGCAGTTTGAAATAGTTCACTGTTTCTTCAACAGTTATCTTTGTATGGTGGTCGTAATGCAATATTAAGAAAATTAGAGCCTTAAAAATAGAACAATGGTCCTTTTTAAATATATCTAATTTAGTAAATTTGCCCCCCATCTCTGGTGTCTAATTACTCCAAACAGAAGAGAAAAAGGAGAAATCCTATCTACCGACAGAAAAGTGCGTTGCAAAAAGTGGCACGTTTTTACTTCTTTTTGTGGAGAACATTTTAATTCTACTTTCATCAGGAGGGCAATAAAAGCAAACTTGGTTTCAAAAGCAAATAAATTTTTTTCCCCTCATAGAACTGTTTTACTGACAGAATATAGTCAAACTCCAAAGAAATGATAGTAATCTCACATTACTCTTAAACTTTAACATTTATATTTACCAAAAAAAAAATTTTTTTTTCTTCCTTCTTACTTACGGTTTGTCTCTCCTGTATAATGAAGGGAGACACCTAATGACCAAAAGGTAAATGTTACATGTGTATAAATTAGTTGGTGAAGTGATTGATATTTTTCTTTTCTTTGTTCCTAAATAGTCAAAACAGAAAATTTCAACAAGAGAAAGATGAGACTGTTGCTTAGGGACTGTTGCTTAGGGTTAATTTCCTAAAATAATGTAAAGTGCTTTTTTTTCTTTTTTTTTTTTTAATTTAAAAAGATTGTTAGTGGAAAACAGTGCTTTACCCGCAATGTTCAGGAATCTCCATATTCTTGATTGTGGACCTTGTCATCTCTAAATTTAATCATGAACAGTCATCTAGAGGTATTTTATTTTGAATGAAATGGGCCATGTACAGATATTTTAAAGTGCAGATTGCTTTCGAAAAGTTTTCCTGTTGGTTGTGTTAAGAATTAAGTTTGAAGGAACGACTTATTTATTGTCACAAAAGCTACTGAAATGCTGTTGTCGGAAATGCGTTTATCGTACACGTGGGAGGGAGAAGCCAGTCAGAGTCTCACATGTTCATGAACGTGTGAGCTGTGCACAAGGTCATGGGTATTAATTGTTACGTCACGTTTTGTGCATTTAATTTTAATTAGCTTATTTGAAAATATAAATGTATTGTCCTAAAAGTTGTAAAAGCTCTTTGGTTACTTTCTTTACCTATGGAGTGTAACCAAAATCAATTATTTTACTGAAATCTTTATCTACACTTTAACTTTTCTGCCACCTATTAAAACTATTTTTTCAGCTCCACCAACAGATTGCTTAAACGTTGAAAGTGCATGATTCTTCCTCCAGACTTTTTCCTTGTACTGGAAATAGGACGGTGCTAAACCCATCACTTTTACTTTGATTTGCTTCCTTTATCTTTAGCAAATCTAAATAAAACTGTCATCCTGATTTTCAGATCTCTCTTTGAACTTCCTTTACCCAAATTGCTCACTTCCCTATCGGCTTACTCCTTTTTTTTAAAAATGGAGATTCCACATCCAATGTTTATTTTTTCCTGTTACTATTTTTTTTATTTTTAAAAATACTTTTACTGTATAACATACTAGTTGTTACTCCCTTTTTGTAACTACAAACTTCGTTGAGAATCTTACAGAAAAATGAGAAAATTGTCAGCCTCTGAGTCTTTAGGAGTAATTAATACTGACTTTTTAAATGTTTTAACGATACCTGAATTTGTAACCTTAGAATTCATTGGTAGGGATTGAGGAGGTGGTAAGGGTGTGGATACCTAGTAGGTTTTTTTTTCCCCCACATTTGAAGTTTTTTACATAATTAATTTCTTGGTATTTTAAAAACTTTCAGTAAAGTAGGTATACACACTTATTAGCCCAGAATAGTCAACAAAAGTTTTTTTTTTTAAGTTGGAATTTCTTGCTCAGTTCTTAAGACACACAGAAAAAAATTAAACTACCTGTTTACTTAATTCCTAAATATTCAGAATATGAATGAGAATATAATGAGAATATAGCATAATGTATTATTAGAATTTTCAAATACTCTTTTAATAAAAAGTAGAAATACTTTTCTTTTATCATTATTATCTTACAGTAAGAGAGTCTAAGAATCATAGAACTGGAGAGACCTCTGAGATTACAACCCTTCAAGGTAAAAAATAAGGTGGTTCAGGCTCATAGTGATAAAGTGACCTGACTAAAGTCTTAAAAGCTAGTTAGTGACAGATGGAGATAGAATGAGGTTTCTTGGTTCTTACTCCACTTTGTAAAACTGCATGATAAATTCAGCGTCCCTCTTTCCCCTTCACATGCCCCTAATACACCACGTATGTTGTTTTGAGAAGGGCCTGGCTAGAGAGGTAGTTGCCATAGTGTGATGACAATTCAAATGTGAAAAACATTTGAGCTAATGTTTCTGTCTTACCTGTCACGGTTTCCTTTCAATGATTTTTATTGTACTTTCCAATTTGGCATTTATTCAGTAGACATTTATGAGTACATATCATGTGCCACTTTACTGCAAAACGATAGGTCACAGATAGTGTGCCTCTGACCTTCCCAGGCTATTCGTTGTTCTAAAACATGCCTTTAAAAAGAATACAAGACCATCCTATGGATATACCCAGGAGCACATCTTGGTTTTGTGAGGCTTAAAGCTTATACAACTCCGGGAGCCTTCTTTAAGCAAGTAATATAAAATAACAAATACAAAAAAGCAGATTCAAATTCCTATTGATGGTGGAATACACACACACACACACACACACACACACACACACACACACACACACAGAGTCACACAGTGTGGAATATTATATGTCAATGAAAAATGATCTCCAACTACAGACAATATAGAAAAATCTTTCAAACATAGAGTCAGTGAAAGAAGCCAGACCAAACACAGCACTGCTTCTGCTCTTAAAAGAGTGTGTGATGGTGACCTTGTAGAGGGTAGGAGGGACTGGAAGCATAGGATGCTGGTAATGCCCTTCTCTTGATCTGAGCGAAAATTCGTCAAGCCATATGCTGTAATATATGTACTTTTCATATACTTATTATATTTTAATAAGAAATTTAAAAAATTAGATATACAGCCTTAGGGAAATCCAAGGGCCATTAGCTTCATGGTAAACCTCCCTCTAGATACACTGTAATAAATTCAACCAGTTTACTTTTTTCAGACATTTAGGCTGCTTCCAATACAGATATCCTTGTGAAGTTAAAAGTTTAAACATTTGTAATTTTATGAAATGTTAAATATGTCCATGTTTGGGTTTTTTGTTTAAATACTGTTTCCAAATAGCAGAATAACAAGGAACTTTTACTTCCTTTCTCCATTTTCATCCTTTTTATTTTAAGAAGTTATACCTTTGGCATAAAATTACCTTGACCAATTTTAAACATTAAAATGTACAGTACTTGCAAACTTGTCTATGAAAGATTTTTGGAATTATATGCTATTAATGAAATGCAACCTTACATTTCACTTGGTTACATACTAATACATATTTGATTATATATATTTATCTTGTATAGTTTTGAGTCCGAACTACTTTCAGTTTATATGAAGTGAAATGATGATGCTCACCCTCATCTTTGTCACAAGGTTAAGATGAACAACAACAAGGAACTGTTTTATTTGGAAAATGGCACAGTTATTATTTTAGATGATATTTAGAAATTTATTGTATTAACGAGCCACCAAATGGACTCCTAAAAGAAATACAGCGTGTAACCACAGGCTTTTAAAAAGTAAGATAATTCAGACAGCATTCAAAATAATGGGAGATGTTTTCAGGATATTTAGTTTTCTACCTCTACCTGTTAGGTAACTTGCTTTGTCTATCTAATGGACCATAGTTATTTACCTTTCTGGCTTTATGTGTGGCTTTTCAACTATTGTTTTAATTCTGGTTTTGTTTCTTAGTTTTAGTCTTACCAACATGTATCATTACAGATAAAAAGGCATGTAAAGAAAAATACATACTTGGATTTAAAAAATTTATTCCTTCTACTTTTGGGGAAAATAAAACCTCAGTTTCGGAGAGGGCCTTCATTTGAAACATTTTTGCACATCTGAAAACAAAAAATATTTTCTAGTTAATGTGATCATCTGTATATAAGGTCCGGTGAGGGTCTGGAGGGAATTAGTGGATGTGAGAAATCAAAAATATACAGTATACAGTTATTCCAACCAATACCCCTAGCACTATAAAACACTGCTTAAGAGAACTTAAGTAAACAGTTGGGTAACAGAAGCTATGTCAGAATTTTCCTGTATTGCCCTATCCTCTTGGATTGTATGATAGGTATCTTGATGCCATTAGTTTCCTTTGAGAGCAATTTCTTATAAATGCATTCATGTTTCTAGAACAAGCTATTCTACACAGAAGAAATTGTTTCTTCCTGTGCTTTAAGTCCCTCTTCTGTGTGCATTTTCTGAATGGTTTCTGTTCCTGCTAGCAAGGTTACCAGAAGCAACTCCTTACTACTCATCACTGAGCTATTTACATTGTAATTTGGCAAACATCATTGTTGATGGTGAGTAATATAAAATGTCTAACGTTTCAACTGTATAACCCATTCATATTAACTTATCTACATTTCTGCAAATCCAGCATATCAGTGTTCACAGGGACAAAGAGATAAATTAGGGCGAAATTATTCACCTCACCAAAGGATTCCCTTAAAAAGTTAGGTCTTTGAAGATACTATTTTCCCACAATGTGTTGCAATACTGTGGCGTACCTTAAGAATCTTCAGTTATATTTTAATACCCTGGGTCCCTAACCTTTAAGAGTTGCCTTTAATTAGTACCTCTGTGTCAGCAGTATATAAAAATTCCAGAATTCCCTTTTAAAGAACCATATGTTTTATAAAACAGGGTGATCTAATAATTAAATTAGGAAGGAGATAAACAAAAGACTCTTGTCTCTCAGACATATAAAATGGACAAAAAAAAAAAGAATAAAATGGACGGTGGGTTTAATGCAAAATTTAGCAATGAAGCATGAACTTTATAAATAATTTGTTTTTTATATCAAATATGTTTATATATGTTTTACAAATAAAAAGAGCAAGACACGCCCCATTTCTAGAGAGGTCATCAAAACGTGATAGAGTAACAATTGTGTGTTTAAATGTAATGAAAAAATTATCCTCAAGGAAGCATTCCAGGATCAAGTTGGCAGAGTGATAGGATACAGTAGAAAGAGCTCTGACTGGGAGTGGAGGGGAGTGGGGGGGAGGTTAGGCCTGGGTTCTAGTTCCAGCTTTAAATCTAATTCACTGTATAACTCTGGATGAGTTACTTACCTCCTCTGCCCTATTGGACTTTTTTTTTTTTTTTTAATTACAGAACTGCATTTTGTGATTCATAAGCAGAGATACTATCACTAGGGACTGTTTATATTAGATGTTGATCGGCTTCCATAGGAGTTGTTCCTGTAACTTCACAGGTGTGTCATAGGATGAATAATGGAAAGAAATAGTAAGGTCAGTTAAACAGCTATCGATTGGGTACTTACAGTGGGTTCAAAACTATAAATCAAGCAGGTTTGATTTAACCACAAGTCTTCACAAAAACAGCTATTTCCTAAAGTGGTGGGTGCATTATGTATTTTACTGGATTGCAGGGAAACAAAAATTTATTCAGATTTTGGAAAATTAGATATAGCTTGTGGCATTGCGCAGAGATCCGCTTACTGGAGAATATCAAAGAAACATTGGTCTTAGCATGTTGGATTTGGAGGTTTGGTGAGTCCAACACGTGCATTCAGATATACCATGTGTCAGTGGCAGGCATACAAATACTCCACAGTCCTTGCCTCTAAGAAATTCACAGTCTGTGCTAGGATCTGAGAAGCCATCTAGTCCACCTACTTCATTTTATAGTGGAGGAAGTAATATTATTAAGAGGCTGAGAAAAGAAATCTTCAAAAGCAAGAAAATGAGAGCAAGAAGTTTGGTCTCGGGAAAAAAAGAACATGTTACCATTAAACCTAAAGTTGGTAGAAAGCCTTTAAAAGGTTTTAGGGAAATAAGACTGTAACCACAGGAAAAAGCACATAGGTTTGATAGGTGAAAAATACACAAGGCATAGATTGAGACTCAGTATAAGGAAGAACTGTCTAACAGTTACAGCTGTCTGAAGATGCAGTGGTTCATATTGGAAGGGGGTCGAAGGAGTGAGCGAGTCCCCGGTGGGCTTCGGGAACTGCCCAAGAGAGCACTTGAGGTTCTTGCAAAAATATTAAGCAATAGCTGGTTTAATACACTGGATGATTTTGTTTTACTTTCTACTTGGAGATAGTATTGGACTTACAGAAAAATTGTAAGACTAGCACAAAGAATCCCCCATATATTCTTTATTTATATTTCCTAAACATTAACATCTTACTTCATTTGCTCTGTCGTTCTGTTTCTGTGTGTGTATATATATATATATATATATATATATACACATATACATACATGCTTTCTTTTGTCTTTTCCTGAACCGTTTGAAAGTTGCCAACAAGATGCCCTTTTATCCTTAAATATGTCAGTGTGTATTTTCTAAAAACAAGAAATTTCTCATATGTAACCCCAGTACAGTCATCAGAATCAGGAAATTAACATTGATATAATGGCATTATCTAATTTACAGACCATATTCAAATTACATCAGTTGTCCCTATAATATCCTCTACAGCAAAAGAATACAAAAGTGTTTCTGGTCCAGCATCCAGTTAGGAATCACATGTTGCCTTTACTTGTCACGTCTCTTTAATTTCTTTAATTTAGGACAGTTCCTCAGTCTGTTTTTGCCTTTCAGTGACCTTGCTGTTTTTGAAGAGAATAAGCTACTTATTTTGTAAAATGTCCCTCGATTTGGGTTTGTCAGATATTTCCTCATGAGATTCAAGTTATGTGTTTTTGTCCGAAATCCCATAGAATAGTGGTGGTGTGTTCTCGTGGGCCGTGTGAAGAGCCTAGTTGTGTTGATATCATGTTGACTTTCCTTGGTTAAGGCAGTGTCTGCCAGGTTTCTCCACTGTCAGGTTATTATTTTTCTCTTTGTCATGGCTAACTTTCTTGTGGGGAGATGCTTTAAGGTGATGTAAACATTTTGTTTTTCACCCAGTTTTATCCACCACTTTTAGCATCCACTAATGATTTACACCTGGACCAGTTATTAGCATTATAGTTGCTGGATGGTAAATTTCTAATTCTGTCCTTCCTTCTACATTTATTAGTTGGCATTCTACTCTAAGGGAGCTTTTTCCTTCTTTCTCACTTATTTATTCATGTATTTATATCAGTGTACACTTGTGGATTTTTTTTTTTACAGCTGTGTTTTATTTTATTTATTTATTTAGTTATTTATTTATTTATTTTTGGCTGCATTGGGTCTTTGTTGTGTTGCGTGGGTTTCTCATTGCAGTGGCTTCCCTTATTGCGGAGCACAGGCTCTAGGCGTGCGGGCGTTGGTAGTTGTGGCATGTGGGCTCAGTACTTGTGGCACACAGGCTCCAGGGTGTGCAGGCTTCAGTAGTTGTGGCTCGCGGGCTCTGGAGTGCAGGCTCAGTAGTTGTGGCGCACAGGCTTAGTTGCTCCGTGGCATGTGGGATCTTCCCAGACCAGGGATCGAACCCATGTCCCCTGCATCGGCAGGCGGATGCTTAACCACTGTGCCACCAGGGAAGTCTCCACTTGTGGATTTTTATTTTAGTCAATGGTTATACTCCATGACTGTCGTCGTTCATTTTGGTACTTAAATTGTCCCTGATTTGGCCCATGCAAGCCCCTCAAGCTGCCTTGGTGTTCTTTGACATGTTTCCATCATTCTCGGGGCCCTTCGTTACTCTCTGGCCCAACAAGATGATCCATCTCTTCTTGTACTTCCCAGCTCTCGCCCAGGAGCCAGCGATTTCTCCAGCACCCTGGCTCCTTTTGTGGAAGAATGGAATTTAGAACCCAGGATCTGGGTACTAGGACTGACCACTGCTGCTACGGTGTCTTTTCTATTAGGTGCTCTTAGCAGACAGAGCTAGGAAATACATTCATGTGCACGCACAGACATCTGTATCTGTTTCCATAATTCTCTCTTCAGAGTAGTAACAGCAGGAGTTTATACTGCCAACTCCAAATTGGATCCAAAAGCACAGAGTTTATTCTCTCATTTGCTTAACTCTAGAGTATGTGGAAAGGAGCTTCAGAATTGCTAACCCATAGCAGTGTGGGAAACAATCCTACTAACTAGATTTCAGTTTTTGTTCACAGTTATTTTATTTTTTTAATCTTTAGTTTGAAGGTATGTAGTCAAAATTTTGTGTTAAAAGTTACTGGAAGGGCTGGAGGGTTATTGCTTATTTACCAGCTCTAGAGTTTCTGTTTGGGGTGATGGAAAAGTTTTGGAAATAGATAGTGGTAGTGGCTGCACAGCATTGTAAATGTAATTCATGCCACTGAACTGTACACTTAAAAATAGTGCAAGTGGACTTCCCTGCTGACGCAGTGGTTAAGAATCCGCCTGCCAATGCAAGGGACATGGGTTCGAGCCCTGGTCCGGGAAGATCCCCACATGCCACGGAGCAACTAAGCCTGTGTGCCACAACTACTGAGCCTGCACTCTAGAGCCCATAAGCCACAACTACTGAGCCCATGTGCCACAACTACTGAAGCTCGCGCGCCTAGAGCCCGTGCTCCACAAGAGAAGCCACCGCAATGAGAAGTCTGCGCACCGCAACGAAGAGTAGCCCCCGCTTGCCGCAAATAGAGAAAAGCCCACGTGCAGCAACAAAGACCCAACAACACAGCCAAAAATTAATTAATTAAAAAAATAAAGTACCTCATATAAGTGGAATCATACTTAAAAAAAATAGTGCAAGCGGCAAATTTTATGTTATATATATTTTACCCCCCCACACACACACATCGCTTGGATTGGTCCCCTTTTCTCCTGTCGACAGTATAGGTATGTGTATTATTCATTGGAAATAGAGTTAGGTTCATTTATTTCTATTTATATTCCTTTTTAGGCTTTTCCCCCATCCTTGAGGTTTCTTCCTTATGTAAAATATTAACGTGGCTCCAACAATTTGCAAGTGTCCTCAGAGAAGTGTCACTCCCTCATTTTATCTGCCCCACCCCCCATCCTTTCCTCTTGTTGCCACCACCCAGTAGGTGACACTGGTCACTCATCCCGTTGGTGACCATTCTCATGAGCTTCTGGCTTACCCTTCATGTCTCCCGTATATTCACTTTCTCCTTTGTGTCTCTTATTTGATTACAAGCGTTTTTAATTCAAATACCTCTGTGCCTTTGCTCTTGTTCCTCTGGTGCTGTATCCGCTCTCCCCCAGATGACCAACCTTTCTTCCCCACGAGGACAAGCGCACCTGTGTTTTCTCCCATAAACAGGCGCCCCACCTTCATTAACACCTTTTCTCCACGGGGAGCCTCTTTGAGCTGAGCGCTCTCATGGGCACTGCCCCAGTGATTATTTCTGATCACCTGTTCTCGGGTTTTAAGTTTGAAGAACCCCGTCTAGGCCAGATCTTCCCCGTGTTGATGCTTTTGGACGAATCGGCCACATTCAACATGACCAGCCGCCCCTCCCCTCCTGCCGCTGCCCCCTCCCTGCCCAAGTGCTGGCATCACCTGGAGCTCCGGTCCCTCTTCTGTTTCTCAAGCAGTTTCTTTGCTTTCTCCTGCCTCTTTCCTTTATTACTGTCCTTCCATATAAACCTTTTAATTTTTTTCTCCTGAATATGTAACTATTCCTGTTTTCTTTCCTCACCATATATAATAACAGAAGAAAAGTGTGGGCTTTGCACTCCTAGACCTGGCCGAGAACTCTGGCCTGGCCCCTCAATAGCTGTATGGTTCTCTGAGCCCCTGTGAACTCAAGCTTCCTTATCAGCAAAGTGAGGGTAATCATATCTCACAGAGTGGTCGTAAAAGTTAAATGAGATAACGTATACATCATAGCACATAGCAGACATCCAATAAGTGTTCATCTCCTTCCCAGTTCCCCGTCTTAACACTAATATTCACTTTACTTTCAACACTTATAACCTGATCTCTGCTCTTGAGTAACTTCTGTTAGTCTTATTTAGGAAGTGAAACTTATACTCATGACATGAATAGGAAAATAATATAAACCGGAGTAATCACATATTGAAATTATTTAAAATATGTTCTTTAAGAGTATCTTTAAATTTTGTTTGAAATGTTCTCTTTTATATAAGGAATACAAGCTGGTGGAGGAAATGATTAGGGAAACAGAATATAAAGCAGTTTCTGGACGGATACCATTGTTAAAGGGGTACTAAGGAAAGTGAAGTTACACCGGGACTTGCCGTCTTACGTAAAATAGTGTAGCTCTGAGGCTGGCGTGAAATGCTGCTTACAAAATTGTTGCGAGTGTGGAGAGAACTTTTTGTGATCGCACAGAGTCAAGAAAGGCTTTATCCTCGTGGTGAAAAGACTCCGTTTGTAGCTCTTCTCTTTTCCTCTCTCTCTTTCTCTTCTTTTTTCTTTCCCCACTTCTGTTGCTCATAGGGAGAGGAAGCAGGAGATCAGAGAGCAGAGTAGATGAAAATGCAACATAAGACTTTTCCCGGTGATAACTGTGAACTGTTTAGGAAGATGAATTGACTGCCTGGGACTGAAACAGATAAGAACCCCAGGAGTGTTTTGATGCTGAATCATCTGAAGTCTGAGAACAAACCTCAAGAAAGCCTTTTCAATCCATGCTAGAATTGGGGGTGATAAAGACAAAGTTAAGGATTAGAGAGGAAGATACCTGATTGTACCCTTAGGTTATTAAAATTCTTTATAATTTTAATTGGCCATTTAAAACAGAACGCCAGAGGAAATTATAGAGTTGAAAAGTGAAGCATTTAAGTCTTAGATACCAAATCCTCCATGTGAGCTCTTTCTTGGTCAGTGGTTCCAGCTCCATTCCGCAGAGCAGTAATAGAGTAACTTGGGAGGCCTTTTTATTTCTATTTATTTATTCATTGAATTTTTAACTAATTAATTAATTTTTGGCTGCATTTCGATCTTCGTCGCTGCGCGTGGGCCTTCTCTTGGTGTGGTGAGCAGGGGCTTCTCTTGCTGCGGAGCACAGGCTCTAGGCTCTCGGGCTTCAGTAATTGTGGCTCACGGGCTCGAGCGCAGGCTCAGTAGTTGTGGTGCACGAGCTTGGTTGCTCTGCGACATGTGGGATCTTCTCGGACCGGGGCTCAAACCCATGTCCCCTGCATTGGCAGGCAGATTCTTAACCCCTGCACTACCAGGGAAGTCCCTATTCACTGAATTTTAAAATTCAACATCTGTTATGGAAAATTGTTATGAAAAGCTAAATAGACTTAACCACATTTCGAAATCAGATCCATCTCATACATCTCAGTACTAGACAGGCCTGTAAACTTTTCAACCTTTAAATTTGTGCTAGTTTGGGGGATTTTCTTAAATAGAGATTTCTAGGCCCTTGAATCCGCCTTTTAGAATGCTGCTGCCATTGTGGTGAACTGACTCACCTGGCCAGCATCAGGTCCATTGCTCTGCATCCTATCACCTCTCGTTTCCAACTCTTTCTCTCTATCCCCCCTTCCCCAGCCTGCAGACACTCTCAGATCTCTCCCATCTTAAGAAAAATGTTGAAAGCCCTTCTTCAGCTGTCTTCCTCTAGTCCGAGAGCCATGCCCCTTCCCTCTGGGTCTCCCCCATGTCCATGCTTGTTCAAGCGCCCCCATCATCCATTTTGTTCCCATGGTAGAAGCCCACGGGGTCTTCTGACATCTTCTCTTTCGCACTCTTCTAATCAGCTCTCTCTCGAATTCTTGTCAATTCTACCTCCTAGACATGAAATCCATATTCTTTTCTGACCCCAAGGGCCCAGTTCGAATTTCACAGCTACCCTTCCTCCCTTCTCTGTCCACCATACTGGGCTAGAGCAGTATTTCTGAAATCGAGATCTGGTTACTTCTCTACTTGAAGTTCTTCAAATTATTCTGCCTTCCTGATAAAAATCAAAGCCTTGGCCGTGGCAGGTAGGATGAGCCTCACCTTCCATCACCCCCCTTTGCCCTTTACTCACAAGCCTGCAATGCACCGCCCGCCTTTGTTTTCTCTGCTTCAGAGACCACTTCTTCTTATCTGCCTGCTGAACTTCTATATCCTTTTTAGGATTTAACCCCTTTCAAGTTCTCTCTGACCTCTCCTTGCTAGCCAGGCCTGGCTGGGTGCTCCGAGCATCGTGTTCCTGTGCCTGTGCTGGTGCCTTATCACTCATGAGTGAGCTCCTGCATCTGTGCTCCAGGTCCCAGCTGAGTCCATAGACGCTCTTATCAGACCTCAGCTGGTCAGTTCATCACAGAAAAGAAGTTAAAGCGGAGAATTGTTTAAAGAAAAGATTCATATATGAAAACTGTAACTTGATACTCAGTTGAGACATATAAATGTCCCTCCACCTGGCTCTCTCAGTGGGGTCAAGGCACAGTGAGTGTTGGTTGTCTGGTTGGAATTTTTTTTTGTTTGTTTGTTTTTTTGCGGTACGCGGGCCTCTCACTGTTGTGGCCTCTCCCGTTGCGGAGCACAGGCTCCAGACACGCAGGCTCAGCGGCCATGGCTCATGGGCCCAGCCGCTCCACGGCATGCGGGATCTTCCCGGACCGGGGCACGAACCCGTGTCCCCTGCATCGGCAGGCGGACTCTCAACCACTGCGCCACCAGGGAAGCCCTGTCTGGTTGGAATTTAACATGACTTTTCTTGCATCAGACACCCTCTGGTACATCATCTGTGATCTCCAGTTTTACTTTCCTTAAATTGAAGTTAGAACTTTAAAACCTTGCAAAGTAATCAGTGCAGAATCCTTCTAGATTTTAACTCCTAATGCTTCTAGTTTGTTTTTTAAATCCTTGCCCACACTTATATCAACAGACATTTTCCCCCCCAGTGATGGGTCTATATTGAGCCTTCCCGAAGCGTGCAATTTACTTTTTGTTAGAAACAAAACACTTTTTGCACTCATATCTCCTTGGTTAATATTCAGTTAAGCAACATAGCTGCAGTAACAAGTACAACTGGCAAGAACTAGTTTGAGAACAGCACAGCTGATTTTTGGTAAACACATAGCTCAACTAGTGGAGGCCAATATTTATGGGACTGATGGAGAGTAGCTCCAGGCTTTATTAGCTGCCTGCTTTCTGCAGACTGGGAGTGTCAGCAGATATGTTTTGGAGGAAAATTGAAGAGCATTAGTTAATCTAGTGAGTCACTTAAATGGAGGTTGCAGGCTTTTGATATAGGTGAAGTTATCTTTCTTTGGTTGGTTGCTGGTCATAATTTGTTTTTTTAGCTGCTTTTATGGTTTTACCCATTTTGATACGTGGGAGTAATTTTGTGAATGAGCTTTAATCTTTCATCTTTTATTTATTATTTGTACCACTAATTACTTTCAGCAAAGACTTGAAGATGCTTATTGTAAAAGACACAGATACAAATTACATTTTGTACATGCAACTGTTTAAAAAAATAAGGCCCAGCAAATTATATCAGTTTCAGGAAACTTAATATAAATTTAGTTATTTCTGATTATTTGTGTGCTAACTGGTAATGCTGTGAACTAACCGGTAATGTATTGAAAGGCATGGTTGATTCTTATGGTGTACTACGTACAGAGGAAGTTACAAAAATATGGTTTTTTCCCTAAAAATATCAGTAAGCTTAAAAAAATATTTTCTTTCTCCTCTTTTTTCTCTTTACCCTCTTCTCTATATTCTTGTTAAAAAGTTTTTTCCTTAAGATATTTGATTATGGTATAAGGCAGCTAATTTAAGCATCTGTTTATCACTGCCTGGCTAGACTGAATGTAAAATTTCAATTGAATTACCTCCCAAGAGGGCTTTGAGCTCTTAGGGTAAAACACATCATTTTCTCTTTTCTCTCCCGGGATTGTCAGCAGAAAGAATTCATCTAAATAGTTTACATGCATTTTGAAAATGTTGTATCTACTGGACTTAGCTCTGTTGTTTGCGGAACGTTGCCAACATAAATGGAATAGCTACTTTGCTTGTTAACTCAAGCACAATGGTGTTATGTGGTCTTACAATATGCGTATAAATTGTAGCAGTGAATGACTTTTGCTTATAGTTAACTTATAGCCAGTTTTCATATTAACAAAGAAGAGATTTTCCTCTTTTAACAGTTTGTTTTCAAAACCTGGATGTTTTGAAACATCAGTCATTCATTCAGTCATTAAATATTTATTGAGCAATTTCCATGTATACAACTTTATATATTACAAAATTCAGATATACATTGTAAATGCTTATTTTGCCACTTTTCTCTGAAAGTTTTGGGTTTTCTGTGCACTTTCATCTGTTTCGTAAGGGCTTGGTTAAGAACTAATTGACTGAACTGAACTAAACATATCAATAAACAAATTCAGTGTATTCTGTCTGTCAGTAACTATAGCACAGATAGGTGTGTCAGCTCCTGAGCTTTCAACTTGGAGGACTCTTCATTCCTTTTTTCAGATACTACTTTCATAAGAAAGCACCGTAATTTTCTTCTCTTTATTCTACTTGATTGCAAAAATTTTGCAAATATAAAAAATGCAGATGAAAACTCGATTGCTCCAGTTTTTCTTCTTTTACAATAAAAATGATTATTTTAAAAAGCAGCACATAATATTTCAAAAATTTTAAAACTGTGTTAAAATATTAAATCTTACCATGGCAAAATAGACTATATTGTCAGATTAGTAAAACAAAAATATTTGTTATCTCTAATCATTAGTTCTGCTATAAAGTTTAGGTTGGTTTTTGAAACACATTGGGGTTTGTTTGTTTGTTTTTACAAAATTCCAACAGCATATGTATCTGTTGGTTGATCCTTCTGTTGGTCAGTTATCCATCTTTGAAATGTCAAAGAATCTAAAATGGAAATCATTCTTTATTACATTATTTCAATATATTAAAATTTATTTTATAAGTAGGCTTTAAAATACAATCTTGAGTATTTGAGATGTATATTGAGAAAGTTGCTAATTATTTTGTGAACTCTTTATCTTTTAAGAGAATAATGTCAAGGCCTAAATTACTGAAAGAAAGCTTTGTTATTTAACAATGAATTAGTATAGGCCTTACAGGGAGGAATGTTTTGTCTTTGGTTTTGAATTTATCATTTGAAATGTATGTGCCCTTTAAGATGAGATAAACATGTAAGAAGTAGGGAGGAGCCATTCAGTGTGTAAGTTTCTGCAAGTTGTCCTGTGAGGTGACCCAGCAGAATCCCTACAGAGCCAGGAGTTCGTTTTACTGGACCAAACTTTCATCTTCTCAGGTGTTTTTCTCTGTGCTTTGTGTATCTCATCTGGCTTTTGTGCCCTAGATGCTTGTTTCCCTTCGTATCGTTGATTGTATTTGTCACTTCTTTTCACTCCTATAGCCGGATCTTTCCTGGTCGTCTTCTGCTCTGACTGCTTCCCCTTCCTTCTCATTGATCCCCTTGCTCTCAGCACTGTCCTAGCCTATCTGATGTGAGTTTACCACAGTTCTCTCCTGCCCGTCCAGCTTCAGCTGCTTACCTCTCTTTTGCCCATACCAACCTTTTATCAGATATTCTCAGTCCTTATTAGGAGATTTCTTATATAAATTCATCCTCATAATTAAAATACCACCTCTTTTAATATTTCTGTATACCCCATGTCTATTTAATCATCCTTCTCAAAAGAACTCTTGAAGAAAAACAGAAAGAAACAGGGTCAGTTGTCTTCTATCTTTAACCGAATGTTTTGCCCAGCAGAGTAGGTACAAAGGTCAAAATACATTTCTTCTTTCCTAATGTAATCGTCTGCCCTGTATCACCAAAGGAATCGCACATTTTATTTTATTTTTATTAGGCCTAAATCCTTACCCTTTTCCATTTTTATGTTGTCTTGAAGTAAACTCTCAGTTGACAATTAGCTGTTCTAATGGAAGCAATGGAATGTAATCCAAAGTTGTAGTTACAGCTATATTTGCCTTGGGAATGTTGTACATTTTAAAAACTTTCCCTTTCCCTAACCAATAAACACTGTCCAATGTCATAAATACTGTCCCTACTGTCAGCAGGGGGTCTTAGCCTTCAAGGTTCATAAGAGCAAATAAGAAGAAAATGAGCGTATAAGGTAGAAAATAGTAAGAGAGAAAAACAAAAACAACCAAGTAATTGTTGCCTGTGTCACATCTCAATGCTGTCTGGTTTCAAATGTAGGAGAGGAGGTATCTGGTCATCCTGGCAAGTGCGGTGTGGTATGTGAGTGAGCTCCTTGGTTCCTGTTTGGCGAATGTACATTGAACTGTTGAAAGTGGAAACATGATTTTCTGTTGGTCAGTGTTTTAAATTGGAGTTCATTTCCTGGAAACCTCTTTTCTATTCATTTATTCAGTCACTTAATGTTTATTGAGCACTTACTATAAAAATATCAAAATCATCTATGAACATTTTATATATGTTTATTGAATATATAAAGTCAAATATTTAATATGGAACTATTTTAGTGTATTTTTCTCTTAGAGAATTTTTCTTGATGGGCTGGGATATAAGCTAAGACTATTTAAATATGAGCCTGATGATGTTTTGATCAAAAATACCTTCCTCTTTTGCTCTATATAGGAAGGCTTCATTGCTCCAATAACCTTCAAACTGTATTCAAAGTAAGGTCTTTTGCTCTTGAAACATTTCATGTTTTCTTTGATGTGCTTTTAAGCTCCTACCTTTCTTCACATGGTAAATCCTAAACAAGGGGCGGCTTCCTTGGTGACTGCTTCAGTGAGCCCTTGCTCCCTGTTCTATCGGCGCATTAGATATCTGCCTAGAATATTTGTGTCTTCCTTTTCAGCGATGTCAGCTGTTTTGGAAAGTTCTTGATATATCTGTAATGGCTTCAGTTTCCCACTAAAGTTAGAGTTTGTGACAATTATTTCTCTCCTGAAGCTAGCAGACAATTCTTACTTGTTTCTTAGACATTTCACAGCTCTGCCTTAAGCATTTTGAAGAGATGCTTAAGACAGATACTTTTCTTAAAATCAGTGCATCACATTTCTTACTGATCATTGACCTGTCGGCAGTCATTACCTTAGGAGTCTTATTTACAATAAAAAGGAAAAGAGGATAAAAGCAGAGGGTTCCTGGTTGAGTCTTGGTAAATTGGGCCATGATTCTAATTGGGGAAAAAAAACAAATGGGCTTTGGAGTGAAATTTTCCATTGCATAAATTCTTCCACTAATTGTGTGGCCTGCACGTTGTATAGAACCTGTGCTTTCTCATCTACAAGATGAGGATGACAGTACCTCCTTCGTAGGGTTGAGGTGAAGATGAAATGAGATGATTCGCACAGGTTTCCTGGCATATGGTGGACATTCACGGCGTTGGTGTTGCAATCACAAGACAGGGACCGACAGTGCCTTCAGTGAGTGTGGGGCTGACTGTGTGCAGGTGGGAATATCCAGTTGGGCTAGTAACTGGACTAGTAAAGGAGTCGAGACTTGACTTGGGCGTAGCGGGCATGGAAAGCAGAACAGGAGCGTCGGGGCAAGAAAAGAAGAGGCGTGAGGTTGCTGATGGCAGATGAAAGCAGGTCCCAACTGTTGCTGCTGATTGATCCTCGTGCTTGGTTTACCTACCCCTGGAATCCAATATGGAACCTTGCTCTATTCCATTATGTTATAATATAAAGCTATAAAGCTAGGTAAAAAGCAAGTCTGTTTCAACCTTCCGACTTTCTAAGAAAGTAATAACCCTTCTCTTTGTTGTTTCTCCCAGGTCTTTTAATGTTGTGCTTTGGTGAATGGGGGTGGGGTTGAAGAGCAAAGCCAATTCTTGCTGAACCCAGACTCATCCTGGGTTTGGGGCTAAGCTCTTATGCCATCCTGTGACTGTTCCCAAGGAGGGGCTCCTAATACCAGGGCGCAGGCAAAGAGGGGGCTCATACAACATTGCATCTTAGACAGTTTCTCTTCATTTCTCACAGTTTCTGTAGGTCAGAAGTCAGCTGGGTTTTCTCCTCAAGCTCTTACAAGGCCAAAGTCAAGATGTCAGCCAGCCTGAGCTTGGGGCCCCTTTTCCAGTTTTTCTGTGCTAGCAGATTTCTGTTCCTTGCGGCTGTAGGACTAGGGTCCCAGTTCCTAGCTGGCTGTACTGCCCACATTCCTTGTTCCCTCCCCTCCATCCTCCGGCCAGCAAGGACCCATCAGATCTTTCTCATGCTTTGAATCCTTGGCTTTCTTTTCTGCTACCAGCCAGAGAAAACTCTCCTTTTAAAGGATTCGTGCCATTGGATTAGGCCTCCCTGGCTCCTCTCAGTTTTGCATAATCGTAAGAGCGGAGATCTCATACTCCCGGTGGCACTCACACTCAAAGGAGAGGGCACTGTACACAAGCGAGAGCCACTTGCAGAATTCCGCTTACCACAGGTCGTTTGGTTGAATAAAAAGTTCTAAACTGGTATTTATTTTCCTATAGAATTTTGAACAAATGACTCCATTATCTTAGCGTTTAAAAATATAGTCAAGAAATCCTGTACCATTGGGAATCCCAGTCATGCATATCCTATCAGTATTTTCTCTCTAGCAAATTTAGATTTTAGAATTTCACTCGGATTTGCCTCCGTGGGGGTCTCTTTCTTTGCTTTCATTGTACTGCTGGGCACTTGGTGGACTCTTTTAACCCCGTTCTCTGATGAGAAACCTCACGTCTTCTGCCAGAGTGAAGAAGGAGTAGGTGCCTGGACGCTTACATTGGGAAGGCCATCTGGGGGCTGACTTGTAACCCATTCAACCAGCCCCCCTCTGGTGGCCCCCTGCCCGTCCTTCAAGGGGTCTGGTGCCTCTGATTCCCCAGCTTTTCCCTGTCTGTCCTGGGAAGCAGAGTGTTCACTCATTTGCATTTGCAAGTACTTGAAATATCAACTTGTCCTTTCCCTTCACCCGGCCACCCCTTCTCCATCTGCTAAAAACAGCGACGTCTCCACCTGTTATTCTCTCTTCTCCTGCTTTCTTTAGCATTGTAGGTTTAATACTGTTTTAAGTTTCTTTAATAACTTTTTGGGGAGGAAGGCAGGAGAATTGGATAAGAACAGAAATGAATCCCTCTTTCATTCTGCCATCTTGCTGCAGAAATTCTGCCTTTGATTGTTTAATCATGATTATTTATCTTGCTTTCACTATAAAATTCAGTTTTGTGACACAGAGGACCAGGTTACAACATAGTTCTTCTTAAAGTCAACATGTAAATGTATATTCCGTGTGCAACAGCATGCTAAATGTTGGGAAACCAGACAAGAAAGGCAGTCTGTGGCCTCAGGAAGCTTCCAGTCCTGTTGATGTCGAAGAACACAAAGGAACACAGAGGAAAAAAATGGAGGGAAAACCTAAATGCCCAGCAGTGGGAACATGCTCTGGACTATAATGTTAAGTGAAAATGGGATGTAGACTGTTTAGTATGATTTCAGTTATACAGGAAAAAAATAGAAATGTGTGTAGAAAAAATTAAGAGAAAATAAAAACCCTAATTATATTAACAGTGATTTTTATCCCCCTAGATTGTGGGATTTGGGTAATTTTAAAAGAAAAGTACCTATAATTAGGATTCCCTTTTCCCCTCATTTTCTTCAATTGCCATATTAACTAGCATCTACTTATGTTAGTGCTTCTTTATTTGCCTCCCCATTAATTGTCTACTAGAATATTTTGGAGAGGAGTAGGTATTTGTATGATGGTGTAAAACTTATGCCAGAGTAAAATTCACTGACTGGATAACTTGGCTAATTATCCCTGCACTCTTGCCTTTACCTAAGGGTTTCAACACCAGAAATTTAGCCACTGCTTCCCATTTTCCCCGTTATTTCTTATTGTCAAAGTAAGTCTTCTATTCTTTAAAAAAGCCAAGAAATGATGAAGAGTACAATAGTCTTATATACATGTTGATGAATTACACTTTTAATAGAGACATTTGTCTCAAAATCATGTTAATGGAGAAATAACTAGAATACTGTATCATTTCTTGGGATTTTCATTGATTTGGGGAGCTAGAATGTTGCTGATAAAATGCATGACTATTTTATATGTAACTACTTGGAAGACTGAACAGGGAGCCAGTGAGCCAGCTACTATTGTGTAACTCTGCCAGGAACCAGGAAACAAGCACAAACATTGTATAACGCTGGCATCTTTGAAAACGTGTGCCATGTGGACTGTGAGATCCAGTCTTGGAAAATAGAGTAGAAAGTTATGAAATGGTTCAGATTCTTTGAATTACTACAACAGAAAAACTTTTTATAGAAATTGTCACACATAGGATATATTTAAGAAGCAATTTTTCCAATTTTCAGAGAGATTTCATAAGGAAGGCGTTACGCAAGCGAGGCACACCTACTTGTAGGGTCTTGTTTGTTTTTAACTTATTCTGATTTACAGAATTTTTTTCTCTTTAGGATTCATATTAACAAAGATTTTGATTGGGAGCATGTGAATTTTATCCTAAGTTAGCAAGAAATCATAATTTTTAAAATCATAGCAAATTCATCACAAAACAATTCACATTTAGGATGCCATATTAATCTTTAAAATTATTTCTTAAAGTCATGCTTCATAAAGTAGTAGTGTATATAAGTATTTATAGTTTCTTTCAGCAGGCTTATGGAAACTTTCCACATGTTCAGTTTTTTTTTTTAAACCCAGACCAATCATCCCAAAACAAATTTTTAGCTTACACATTTAAAGTTACTAAGATCCATTGCATTTGATTATAATTTACTTAAGAATGCTTCATATTTTAAATCCTATTTTCTTTATGACGATTTACTTAGGCATATACTGTCAATGATATTATTAAAGCTATTTGTAATGGAGTTTAAATACTATAACACTTAATGTGTATCCTTAAGGTAAAGAAAAAAAAATACTAGAAGAAGCAAAATTTGTAAACAAATAAAAACATTCTTGGAGTGTTTCCAAACCTAAGCATAGTCCATGCCACAAAAGTAAGAAGTCTTTTTGAATGAAGTTAATTACCCACAGGGTGCATGTTGGTCACTCTTTAAAATTCTTATAAAAACAAAGAAATTAATTATCCAGTATAAAAACGAGTCATACTCTTTCTGGCAAACATTCAATTAACTTTTTAGTGCTTGCTACTTAATGTTGTTTTTGACCAACCAACCATTGAAAACTACTTTCCTTTGAAATTGGGCTTGAGTGGAAAACAGTGTTGCATGTAGCTGTTTAGATGGCCTGTTCCATTGGATCGTCAGCTTCTTTCCCATGATCTGTGAATTCAGTGGCTCGTTATATTTTAGACCCACTGTGAGGCTTGCGTGGAGCCCAGTTATTTTGTGTGTTTAGTGTTTAACAGAGTTAACCTCTGTAATCTATTGGGAATAATCAGGAAAATTCCTAAATTAGTATTTCATATTAGAACATTCCAAAAATGTCATAGCATTAAAAAATTTTCCATCTGATCAACTAAAGCTGGTAACAGTTACATTTAATTTTTTTTCCAGATAATAAGTGCTTGCATTGCTTTTCTTTTTGATATTTTGACTGATAAATACCTTTTGTTTTTAAAAGCTATATTGCAAATTTGATAATTTTAACAATTTTCCACATTGGCTTTTTTCTTTGAACACACAGGTAGGTACGTGCACACACACACGCACACACACACACACACACACACACACACACACACCAGGCTTTATTTTCTGAACCATTTGACAGTGAT
The DNA here is from genome assembly GCF_951394435.1 of Stenella coeruleoalba. Lineage (NCBI taxonomy): Eukaryota > Metazoa > Chordata > Mammalia > Artiodactyla > Delphinidae > Stenella > Stenella coeruleoalba. Next base: position 159,069,681 of record NC_137147.1, read on the forward strand.
TGCAGATATTATGACACTCATCCCCTGTATGTTGATACTTCAGCATGTTTTTCCTACGAACAAAGACATTTTTCCTACATAACCACAAATTAACACACTTAGGAAATTTAACATTGATGCAATATTATTGTCCAATATTCTGTTTTCCCAATAATGTTATTTGTAGCTATCTTTTTTACCCCTCAATTCAGGATCCAGTTAGAGATCACACACTGTATTTTAAGTTCTATCTTTTTAGTCTCGAACAATCTCTTAGCCTTTTTTCCTCTTAAACCTTTTACTGTAGTGATATTATTGAAGAGTCCAGGCCAATGTGGATTTTTTCCTCATGATTAAATTCAGATGGAAACATTTTGGCAACGATACTTCATAGATGATGTTGATTCCTTTTCAGTGTGTTACATCAGAAGATGTATAATGTCTTTTTATCCAGTTTGGGGTTTTTGGTAATGATGCCAGATGCCCTTCATTGTAAAGGTAACTTTCCCCTGATGAGTGTAAGGGGGAAGAGTCTGAGACTGTGTGAATATTCTGTTCCTCAGCATTCATTTAGCATTCATTGATGATTATTGCTTAATCAGTTAGTATAATCGTGGTTGTAAGGGTTGATTTTCTGTTGTTTTCATTTCTTCTTCATTGGAATTCTGTCCCTCTCCCACTTTTAGCCTCCTTTTAAGTTATTAGGCAGGGCACAGGATTCTTTTTTTATTCGATGTGTAATAATCTGTTCCTGTCATTATAGCTCTATACAGTCGGCCCTCCACATCTGCAGGATCCACATGCGGGGATCCAACCAACCAAAGATTGAAAATACTTGGGAAAAACTTTTTTAGAAAGTCCCAAAAAAAACAAAATTTGAATTAGCTGTACACTGGCATCTATTTGCATAGCATTTCCATCATGCCAGGTAATGCAGGTAATCAGAGATGTTGTAAAGCATAGGAGGAGGGAGATTATGTGCAAGCACCGTGCCATTTTATATGAGGGACTTGAGCATCTGCAGATTTTGGAGATAGGGGATGGGAGGTGGTTCTGGAACCAATTCCCCTCAGATACCAAGAGATGACTGTTCATCTTCTTCCCCTGTGAGCGTTGGAGTTTGAGGCCCCTGAGGTAGACAGTCCAGAGCTGACACCTGTCAGGTGAGGTGATAGTTGGGAAGAGGAAACGGTGACAAGTGCGCCCTCAGAGAAGTGGGAGAGTCGAGAGAAGCGTGTGGTTTGGGGGGAGCCAGTGATTTGGGTAGAGTTTTTCCTAATTTTAACTCAAAGCATTGATTATTTTCTCTCTTTTAGACAGAATCTGTTTATCTTCATATACAATGAAAATATAAGTATCCCTTACGGTCCAACTTCATTCACATTTTGAATTTTGTTAGAAAGAGTTCATATAGCTAGAGATGCTTGTGTTGCAGTCTATTTTTGAATGTTTTTATGAAGTTTACAACTCAAGGGGTAAAAATATTGCAAGGCAATAACATTACTTTAGAAACTTAAAATTACGCAAAGATTCTGCCTTATGGAGTTTGTACTTTCAAAAATTGTGGTAAATGCTCCAATTTTAGGCAGAAAGTTATATTCCAAAAGTTTTTTTGGCAACCGCTAATCAGGCAGAAGGGAATTTAAATAGGATGGCGTTTAGTGAACTACATCACAGGTCATTAAAGATGCTCCCAGGATAGGAGCTGATGCTCTGAGGAGACTCTTTGGCTGCTTGAGTACTTTAGAGTATATATATTATGCTTCTTCTCTTGTTGTCTAATTCTTTTCCCCCAGCTTTCCTTTAATTTTTCCTACTGAAGTTATTGTTTCATGGTGTCGTCTTTAATTTGAATATCAGATGGTAACAGTCCTTTCCATTGCTGGCACATAGCCAAGAAGTAGAAAAAAGCAAGATATCTGATAATGCCCATGTTTAAATAGAGCAGGGTTGGATTAGTCGGTACCCCTTCTGAGAGAGCTAGCAGAGACAGGTGGTAACCACAGCTACACGATTCTTATTCAAAGGAGAAACCTTATGTTTGCTGATTAGGATTACCATTCTGAAGTTCTCTTCTCCTTTCAGAGGTAAACTTTGAAAAAAACCAGTAAAATTTGGAAGGATTTAGGAAGGTGGCTGTTTTGGGAAAACTTAAAGATTTCTGCTGAGTTGCTTTTAATTTGCCCTATGGAACCAGGATGGCAGCAACAAAAACATGGTATTCTTTTGTGGATCTCTTATAGCCGTTGACACCCCTAACCTAATAGCATGTTTCATATCTGACACTGCACACGTGAAGTCTAGCCTTTCTGACACTCTGGACTTTCTCCCATGCATCCTGGGCTGGAATTTAGGTGACTGTCCTTGGGCAAACAGTGTTCATTAGGCCAACTGGCTTAGCCTTCTGTAGACTCGAATAGCTTGAATAACTGTTAGCAATCTTTGTGCTCTGAACCCCAGGCTCTGGCACATGCAGGGCACCACCAGTGCACACGGGAGCTCTGGGGTTAAAGCCAAGGTACATCCACATCTCTGGTCGGTCGTTGTGTTGTTGCCTTAGCACTCGGAGCACCAGGAGACCCAGCGGTCCTTCAGGAGGTCTGACACTGAGACCTGACTTAGAGCACAGAATTGTCATGCTCGTGAGATTGTCTAAATCCAGTGTTTCCTGAAGTGTGAGGTGCACATCCCTGCTGGCAAACAAGGTGATATTAGGTGACAAATTAGCGTTTAAGTTTAGTTTTTGTATTTTAACGTATACTACAAAAACATAATTAACACAAGGATCTGGTGATTTCACAGGTATTATTGTTTAGAACAAGGCTAAAGTGGCATATAAGTTAAAAATTAGCTGAATTTTAAGAGAAATAAAGGGATAATAATCCACACTTTATGCCAATATTGCAAAAAAATGGTAAAGGTAATATACAAATGCCAGAAGTTTGGGAAATATACAAATGCCAGAAGTTTGGGAAATACTGCCTCTGTTGAACCACAGAAAGAAAAATGAAAAGTGAAATGTCTTTCCCAAAGTTAGGTGGATGATTTGTAGTATAGCCTTGTAGTGTCTTATCTTTTGTATTGCCTTTTATTTGCTAATTATACCTCAGGAGAAAAAATACAGTGCGTTACTAGTACTGCCTGTTTTTTCAGAGTGCTGCTGTTTCAGACAACCTGTCAGGTTTCCGTCTGTCTCTCTTCATAAAAGGAATACTAGTTTTCTGTTCCCCACACTTTATACATGTTGTTGTGTTCTTCTTGCTGTACTGTTTAACTTAGAAAATAGATTGCAATCAGCCTGACCCCTGGTTGAATATCTTCTTAATACCAACTCCTTTTCTTTTTCCAGAATATTCAGGATGTTAATTATTTTTCGTTAGTTTGGGTATATGGGTGGTTGTTTTAGTTTTTTGTTACTTTGGGAGAATAGAATTTTCTTGGGACTTAGTACGTTTAGTTTATCACTGGCTTGCTTTCTAAAAGGGTTGTAAGTCTACATTAGAAACAAATAAAGCACAAATCAAACTGTATTTATTAAAGATAAGGTTAAGCTGCAGTCATAAAAAGACCAAATAAACAGTGGCATCAATAAGACAGGAGTTCAGTCCTGCAGCTACCAATGTGGCTGGTCTAGGCTTGCAAGACAGCTGTCTTTCCCGAAGTCCTTCAGGGACTTGGGTTTTGCCATCGCATTGCTGAGCTGTCCCCTAGGAGAATTGTCCCAGTCTACTTGGGGGAAGCAGAGTTACTGCCAGCTGGGTGTCCCCGAATCCAGCGAGGCTGTTTTGACTTGGAGATGACCCACAGTAACATGCTGCCGTTCATACCCACTCGGCTCTCCTCTGGCACACGCCATACCTGGGTTCGAGGGAGGCTGCAAAATGGCATCTCTAGCTGGACAACCCGGGAAGAAGGTGAGAACTAAATTGTAAGGGACAATTAGAGCAGTTTCCATGTTCATCTTTTTAATATATTTATCTCCCAGGTAAGCTTTTTCATTAAAGAGAAGGTTCTGTGTCTTAGTTTGAAAGCTGCTATTATAATAATGTGGAACCATGAAAGGTTTTTGGCAAGAAGGCAGAATGATTAGATTTGTATTTTAGAAAGAACATTCTTAAGGCAGTGTGGAGGTTGGACTGAAGCTGGAAAAGACTGCAGGGAGGGAACTAGTGCAGTGAGTTCTGCAATAATCAGCAAAAGTTGGTGGAGACTTAAACTAAGTCAGTGGCAGCAGGAATAGACAGAAGGCGATCGGTTCAAGAGATGCTTAGGAGTTAGAAATACCAATGATTCACAGTCATCTCTAGGATTTGCCCTGTGCCCACGCGTGTTGATGATTCCCCGTCAAAGCCTTTATTCCCGTTTCCAACCTGCTATAACTCCGTTGTTCCCTTCCTTCTCCGTCCCCATCCCCTCTGTATATAAATAGACATATACTTTTGTTTTTCAAAGCAGGTGCCACAAATTCATGCCTTCCAGTGCCAGGAATTAATGAAAATGATGAAGGAGCCTGGGGGTCTGGGCGGAACCTTTGAACTAGAGGGCGCCTTCCCTGTGGAAAGTGGGTGGCCTGGGCTGCTGCTGCTCTTTAGCCCAGCTGTTTATCCTCGGGCAGGCATGCAGGCTCTACGTTGCCAGGTTTTTTAGTTTTAAAAGTAGAAACCTGAAATGTCCTGATTTTTAAATGTTGGTAACTTTAAATACTCTAAATTCTAACAATAGCTATTTCATGGGGTGGCCACAAAGATTAAATGGGTTCATAAGTAAAAAGATCTTAGAATAGTACCTAACACCTTGTGTCACCTGTACGTCATCATTGTCTGCATCCCCATCTTCACGTCCACCTTCTCTCCTACTTCTGCGTTACTGAGAGCTGCTAAAAAAAAGTAACAGTAAAGCATCCAGGCTACTCCATGCTTCCAGAGTCACAAAACACATAATGAGACAGAAGGGAATATCAGACATTTTTCAAGCCACGGAACCCTTTCTTCGACAAATGCTTACATGGAAACCTGGTATGTAAGAAAGATTAATTTGGATGTGTTCTGTTTGAAGTGTTTGTGAGGAACTGAATAGAGCAATGGTTCTTCAACTGTAGTTCAGGTCAGAATCACTTAGAAGGCTTATTAAAGCACAGACTTCTGGGCCCTAACCCCAGAGTTTCTGAGTCAGTGGGTCTGGGATGGGCCCAAGAATTTTCTCTTCTAACAAGTTCCCAAGAGATGCTGCTGTTGCTCGTGGTGTTCTAGGGGGACCACATTGAGAACTATGCTTAGAGGTTACATGTTTTACATCAAGAGACTTGCTTTGAAAGGAAACGAATCTGAGGAGGTGTGTTACTTCTCAGCCAGGGCTGTGGCCATCCCCTCTTCCCTGGATGCCTGTTGTCCAGAATGTGTTCAGTGGTCTTGACAAAGCTGGTCCACTGGCCAGCAGCATCAGCATCACCTGGAGCATTTTAGAAATTCAAGTTCAAGGGCCCCATTCCAGACCTGCTGAACCAGAATCTCTTGGGAGCCCAGGATCTGTGTTTTTTAAAAGCTTTCTGGTTGATTCTTTTTTTTTTTTGCCGTACGCAGGCCTCTCACTGTTGTGGCCTCTCCCGTTGCGGAGCACAGGCTCCGGACGTGCAGGCCCAGCGGCCGTGGCTCACGGGCCCAGCCGCTCCGTGGCATGTGGGATCCTCCTGGACCGGGGCACAAACCCACGTCCCCTGCATCAGCAGGCGGACTGTCAACCACTGCGCCACCAGGGAAGCCCCTGGTTGATTCTTTTACATGCCGAAGTTTGAGAACTGCTGGCCCTACTCAGGAGTTGGGAACAGCTTACAAAACGCCCGTGGGTAGAACTCTGTTCACCACTTCCACGACTTGGCCTCCACCAGTGTCTACCCCTCAGAGCAGCGCTTGTATTAAATGAACGGCCCTGACTCCCTCAGGAGCTTCCGTGGCCTTCACTGTTCTGGTGTCATTGGCTAAACTGCTGCATCGGTTCACAACTTAATTTCAAAAAATGATTCAAATTGTAGGAAATGAGATGGGATGACAAGCCAGTTATGTAGAGAGGGTGATGAATTAAATTTTAGAAATATTATTTGTGGTTGATGGCTGCAAATTTAGGGCAAAAGGAAACTAACATCATTTATTAGTCTAACATATGCCAGATGCTTTACTAGGCCCCATTTAGTTCTCATAACAGCCAAGAGAATTACCACTGCAAAGCAGGTAAGGGTATCTTCATTTGCAAGAAGAGGAATCAACTAGGAATTAGCAGAGGCAGGATTCGAACCCAGGTATTTATGGCACTAAAGCCTCTGCTCTCGGCACTCTGAGCTCCCGCAGCCCTTAATCTCCTCCTTAGGCTGAGCACTTATCATCTGTAACCACAGAATTTTTCCTACTGTATTTGGCAGGACCTATCTAATAAATACCTAATGTATAGTACGATGTGTTGCAAATAGGCAGCACTGACTACTGTAGCAAAAACATTCCTAAATATATCAGAGCTTTTAAAATTACTTCTATATTTTATAAATTTTAAACATGTTTCTGAGTATAATAATTCAGTTAAAATTACTTTTTAGGAACATTAACCTAACTGCCAACCCAAAGCTAGGAATAATTTGGTGGATTCTGACCTGAATTTAAATATCTGTTTGTATATGGACTCATGAGCTGGGCCAGAATTTTTAAAATATATAACAATAAGTTCAAACCAGGAATAATGCATACTTTCTTATGTGGGACATAATTTTCATTCATCCTGCAGACATGTGTTGTTGGACTTACACAGTGTACTTAAAGTCTTTTCTTTTGTTGCCAACATTTTTAATTTGAATAAGCTTTCCACACCAAATAACTGGTTTTTAGATCTTTCCTTAAAATTTGGAAGATTTGGGAACACTGAGCTTCTGTCCCTAGTGGCCACAATGACCTGGAGCAGAGACTCCCCTCTCTAGTGTGCTCTGTGGCACCTTCATGTGGTGTATCCAGCTTGCTTCACTTGTAGACCACACTTTCCTGGCCCCTAAAACATCTGGGTTTGGGACCCCTACTTCAAACAATGCCTAGGCTATTACAAGGAATCACATTCACTCTAATAATTTTGTCATCCAGGATTCTGAAATCAGAACTATTAGTGATTTACGTATTCTTTTTATGTACATTTGTTTCGGGAGCACTTCTTTATATGTGATAGGGAAGATATTGTGCTCATTACCTAATCGCTCAGGAAACGTGTCTTTGAGGAATTGAAATGGAAAAATAAAGAGCCCGTAGATGAAATAAAATTTGAACTTGAGTTTATCTATGAGAACCAAGTACAATTAGGAGAAAAATTCTTAAATGGTAATTTTTATGAGTAAGAAACAACATGGTGTAGTGGGGTGTAGTGGAAGAAAGGAACAACAATTTGGGATACTTTTGTTCTGGGACTAATTAGTTTTATAAGTTCAGTAACTTCAGTAGATCTTGATTTCATCTGTAAATTAAGACTGAATGACCTAACCCTTCCAGGTATGGAAGTTACGGTTTTCTTAAATTTGGAAATACATGGTCATTCTGAAGGAAAAATCTACCTTCAGCTATCTTTGGATATTACCAGGTGCACCAGTCAGAAACTTGAGCACAGTAGAGTTAATACAAGTAGATGAGTTAACATTTTCCCCCCAATCCAAATCCCAGCCAGCAGTTACTTGCCAGTGGCTTGATCTGTCAGCCCAGGTCCTCTGACCTGAACAAATACTCATTGGGGAGTGAACTGCATCCAGGTGCTTTTCTGTTTCTTTCTGAATTGGACCTCAGGATGCCCTCTGCTAGTTAACTTTCACTATTGGGTTTTTAGATAGAAGTGAAATAAGAGTAAATAAGGGGTTTCTTTTAAATGCGGGTTAAAGGTGAGAATGTCACACAGCACTACTTAAGCTATTTGTCCCTGCTGCTCCAGGCAATACCTGGCATCCTTTTCCTACCTCTTCTCTCAGAAATAATAGAAAGAGAGAAGTCAGAAGCACTTCCCACTTCTAAAAGGTTGCCAACCCAGTTATGCCATAGGTTTTAAGATTAGTGTTTAAAATCCTTTTCAGTGAGGAACTCACCACCCAATTTACAAACCTATGTGTATAAATGCATCTTCTCCATCTTCATCTTCCAAAGAGTCTTCCTTGCCTCTTACTTTCAATTCCTCAACAACACACAGTTGCCCCTATGCCAGGGACACTCTTCCTCCCTCTCTTCAAATCATCCCAGTGACGAATTGTGACAATACTAAAAGTGGGACAACTAGACGTATGTGCCTCTAGTGTGACACAACAGGAAGCACACTGCATCACCCATGAAGGGCTCTTGCCAAGCAAATTGAACTTGAATGTAATTAAGACTTTAGATCCAGCTACATGCTTATAGGAAAAACAGAGGGTAGAGGAGCAAGTGAAACAGTACCATGAGGAGGGAAGCAGCTGAGCCCAGAGTGGGATATTCTGCCAAACAAACGACCCAGCAAATGAACAGCATGAAAAGGAGAGGAAGGCGAACTGTTATTGCCCCAAAGAGATTTATGGGTCATAGCAGCTCATTGCAATGCATGGTCCTGTTTTAGATGCTGATCAAAGAAACCAACTACAAAAACACATTTTTGCAGTTTTTGAGGAAATTTGAATATGAACCATGCATTTAAATTCTTATTAATTTTGCTAGGTGTGATAATGGCAGTGTGGTTATACATACTTTAAATGTCTTTTCTGTTAGAGATACATATGGAAGTATCAATATTTTCTGGTGAAATAACATAATGTCCGAGATTTGCATTAAAATACACAGTGGAGAAGGGTGGTAAAATACACTGGTTAGTGCCTCGTCCTTTAGGTCTTGACTTAACGTTACCTCCTTGGGCATCCTTGGCCAGAGCCGGTGTTTGCCCCATCCCATTATTTTTGATCATGTTGTTTATTTCACAGCATTTATCATAAGTGGTAATTAAGAGTTTGTGTTTATTTACTTATTGTCCTTTTTGCCCCCAAACTGCAGACTCCAGAAGGACGGGGACCATCTCTGGTTCACCACTGTGTACTCAGAAACTAGCACACTGTGTGGCACTTGGTAGGCAGTCAGTGAATATATATCAAAAGAATAAATGAAAGAAAATCTGATTTCATACAATGTTTGCACTTGAGTGTTTCCAAATTTGGACTTGCACTGTAGTTTGTCATAGTCTATTGTAAATGGCTAAAGCCTCTTTGCTTACCTTTTTTTGGTGAGGGTGGGGAGAGACAGTACGTGCTGCCTAAGCTTTTGTACTTAAGAACTCAAATATGAGATAAATATGGACATTTTAAGTAGTAGTCTCTTTAATAGTGGGCACCTTGTCGTTAGCATTGAAGGTGGAGCAAAAACTTTATTGTTAAATCATTGACCCATTAGTCCTTTCCATATATATGATAAACATGTCTTTACAACACGCACCTATCATACCTTTGTATCTCACGCTTTCTCCACTCCTCAGTGCTTTCATGAGAATCCTGTTGCTCTTACCTTTGTTCTCACTTTCCTACAGGAGTGTGAATTCCTGTTAGGGTTTAGGAAGAGGACTTTTTAGGCTCCTAAAGAACTATGTCATCCTAAGTTTAACGCCGTGTAGCTTTTAAAAAGCCCCAGTCTCGGTAAGAGTCTAAACGGTCTACTGTATCTGTTGTATCTAAATGAGTGACCGGTTTGTAAATTGTTTCAGTGTAGTTCTTTCACTTAACCCCAAAGTGTTTAGTTTGGATGCTACCCAGTAGTTACTTGTTAAAGTACTACACAAAACAGAAACCTTTTTTTAGCCAGGTAGCTAGTTTCCTTCGTCCTTTTTTTAGCCAGGTAGCTAGTTTCCTTCGTTAATGGATTATTACATTATGTCTTTGTCTTCAGGTAATTACTGTAGGTATTCCAGTTTTGACCGTGTTTTTAAGTTGCATGTATACAGAAACTAAGTGTGGAATATTCAAAAAATTTTAAAAGGTTTTTTGTTATGGAAAATTTCAACCGTATACAGAAATAGAATAGTGTGATTAATTAATTTCATGTAACCATCACTCACCTTCAACTCCCATCAGCTTCATATGTGGATCTTAGCTATAAAATGTGTAAATATAAGAAGTTAATTAATTTTAAGAATATAAGAACTGGATTAATTCTAAAAATGTCAGTGTGTTTGTTGGTATATCTACATGTATCTCAATTTTAGTAGAGTTTGTTTTAATAACGAACACCACATCTATTACATAATTTTCTATTTAACATAACCTCTCAGCTACCTGAGCTTGTAAAAGGCATGTCTTTCCTATCAGGTGAGATTTTAAAGTATGCAGATCTAATTTGTAAATCCCAGTTTAACTGCAATTAAAGGAATCTTTTAAAAACTCAGTTTTATTTTTGTGTTTATAAATTTGAACTGTCATGTATCTTGTTGCTTTAAACCAACCCAAGAGTGTATATAGTTCTCTTTTTTTCAATACTGGTTCCTTATCTATTTTGTTTACTATTTGAGGTATATCCTTTATCTTAAAACATAATGAATAATTTTGAAGTAAGTTAATGGACTGACCAAAAGTAACTGAATTGGGCTTATACTTATTTATCTAATTTTCTTGAGAAATATAGGCAGTATGTTGTATCTTAGAAAGAACTTAGGCTTCAGAATAATAGGGACCTGGGTTTGAAGCCTCTCCGCTACTTACTAAGTTCATTCATTCAACAGATATTCATTGCATACCTCCTATGTGCTCTATACGCATAAGCTCATTTTTTGACATGGGAAGTATATACATCAATATATATACATCAGTGCACAAAACAAACAGGGTAAATCCTCTAATTGTGCCCGCATTTTAGTTGGGGAGACAGACAATATAAAAGTAACTAAATAAACATTTGACAAAATTCCAGATAGTAGTAAGTACTGTGGAAAAAATAAAGCAAGGAAGGAGAGTGAGGATGGGGAATCAGGAGAGGCGGTACTTTGGACGGAGCAGTCAGGGTGTCATCAGAGCAAACCTGATAAAAAAAATCCAGGTGGATGTTCCCCCCACCAACCTTGTGTATATTTTAGGTAAAACTATTTCAGGCAGAGGGTGCAGCAAGGACACATGCTCTCACACAGAAGCAGGCTTCACATTTTCTAGGAATAACAAGGTAGTCTGTGGCAGCACAGGGCCTGGAGTAGATGGTAGGAAATGAGCGTGGAGAGGTACGGGGATTTGAGAGGCTGGTAGGCCTTGGTATAGAAGAGTTTGGATTTGTTCTAATCTAAAGGCAGTTTTCATCAAGGGAGGGGCATGATCTAATTTGTGCTTTGACAAGCTCCCTGTGGCTGCTCTTTGGAAGACTAGCAGGTGGGGGTCAGGCTAGGAGCCGGTTACCAGGCAGTGGGAGAGTTGGTTTGCATTACAGAGGTGGCGGTGGAGGCCCTGGCACAGGGACTCGATAATGTGTGGGGTGTGGGGTGTGGGGAGAGGAGAAGGCGCAGATGCCAGTGAGGGAAAAGGCAATTAAGAAGGAAATACTTTCGAGAAGTTACATAAGAGGAAAACTGAAAATGGCCCAGTGGCTTTGGCAGGATAGAGGCCGTTGTTGGCCTCGACGAGAGCAGTTTCGGGAGAGGGTTGGGGATGAAAGTCTGATTGGAGGGGTTCGCAGAGCGGACGGGAGGTGAGCAGTGGAGGCGGTGAGCAGGGCAGTGTCAAAGCGCGTAGACAGGACAGAGCAGACGCGTGGGAGAGTGGCGGGGCCGAGGAAGGGTCTTGTGTTAGTCTAGTTTTGCTTTTCAGATTGGAGATGGCATGGTGTCTGCTACTAGGAAAGTTCCGCTTGAGAGGAGTCAGCTGCTGGGTACCAGAGAGCCTCAGTGGAGGAGCGGAGTCCTTGAGTCAGCCGGCCGATAGAGGAGCCGCAGGCAGTGCTGGTTGCTTCCACTGGAGACAGAAGCAAAGTAAGAGGCTGTTAAGGGCCGAGAGGGAGAAGGGGGATGTTGACAATTTGATTAGAGAGGAGAAGGCATGAAACAGTCTCCAAAAAGATAGGAGAGAGAATTATCTAGAGAAGTGTAGGATTGCCAGGCAGTGCTCTGGGCCCATTTGAAATGAATGTTTCTGTGTTCAGAGAGAGTCCAGATTTAGCCAGTTGCATAGAAACTTAGGGGAAGTGAAGAGCTGGATTTAACGAGGACTGGGATTTGGCCCAGCCCGGACCATGATGGGAGACAGGAGCAAGCCCGCCGAGAGGCCGCAGAGTGATCCAGGGTTGGTCTAAGGCGCCCAGCCTGGGGAGAGAGGGCACTGAGAGCATGCGGAGGGTTGGGTGCTGAACCCATAGTGGCTCCGACTCTGTGATTGTCCTCCTGCTACAGACAAGGCTCCGGGTGGTCAGGCAATGTGCCCACCAGGAAGGGGTACACGGAGTTCAGCTCTTGGCATTCAGCCTTTGAAACCACTACACTGATATTGTTTGGGTCACTTGAGTAGAGGTGGAGAGAACAGGAAACTGGGGACTAGAATCTTCCAAAAGCGAAGAGGACTAACTCCTTGGGCCAGGGATGAGCACTACAAGGAGAGTGGTGCGATGGTACCTGCTGGTGTGCGCTTCTCAGGGAGCGCGGCGGGGATGGTGGTCGAGAAGCAAACGGGACTCACCTCACCTCGGGAAAGCTTGGCATGTGGTGCAGGAGAGAGAACATGGCGCCAGTGGAGGGGCTGTCATGGAAGTAGTATCCTCAGAGGTTTCACAGAAGGTGAAAGGAAGTCTTTGCAGAAGACCCTGGACACACAGCTTGTGAGTTTCGGAGGCAGAGTCTGGGCAGATGGGGCTGGAGAGCCATGCGGGAGTGAGGCGCCTGGTGATGATGGATGGACAGCCTGGGAGGCTTAGCTTCTGCGATGAGAGGAGACGGGTAATCGGGGATGTCCAGTGAGGCATCAGCCTTGCTTTCCTCTGAGCAGTCACATCTGCCCTATGATAGGCCCCTCCTGGGGTTTGCCTTTTCTGCCCCTTGCCGCAGCGAGGTAGACAGTATTGAGCCTGGGAGGGGTGGCCCCACCAAGAACCCAGCGGTCCTTGCTTCCCTCTCGCAGAGTGCGTGGTCCTGCGATTACTTGGATTAATTGTACATGTGAGCAAGTCATGTGGCCTTCCCAAGCTTCAGTGCTGTCACCTGTAAAACGGAGATACGTCCAGGCTTGCAGGTATTTAAGATTTAGAGATAATGTATGTGTAGAACCCCAGTAGGTTCTGGGGATATAGCAGATGCTTCATGACATTTCCCCCCAATATGTACATAGAAAGGTATATATATATAAAATGCTTGGGTCATTTTTTGGGTTTTCTCCCCCACTAGATGAATGCTGTGGGAATTGTGTGATCCCAATCTCTGTTTATAATGTTGAGGTTTTCATGCTGTCCATTTTATTCTGAGATATAAATGATAAAACGTATTTCTAGCGGTCTTATCCGCAGTAAAGTCATATTGATTTTTGTGTAGCATATAATGAAATAGAAAATAATCTCCTGGTGTCTATTCTGTATTATTCACAGAAACAATTTCTAAAGAACAAGTCTGCATTTGTACAATATAAATGCCTTATCTTGTTTACTTGACATAAACTGTCATTTTTGAATTCAGAACAGAGGTAAAAATCGCAGTTAAGGGCTTCCCTGGTGGCGCAGTGGTTGAGAGTCCTCCTGCCGATGCAGGGGACACGGGTTCATGCCCCGGTCCGAGAAGATCCCACATGCCGCGGAGCAGCTGGGCCCGTGAGCCATGGCCGCTGAGCCTGCACGTCCGGAGCCTGTGCTCCGCACAGGAGAGGCCACAACAGTGAGAGGCCCGCGTACCGCAAAAAACAAAAAACAAATCGCAGTTAATTGTTGTCCTTCTTTAACATAATATGGCTCAACCTGAAAAGCTTTTTGATTTGCAGGTAAAACATTTCTGAAATAAAGCTTATATTTTTGCCAAATACTTTAAGGAAACTTGGTAGCACTGAAATAGAGTGAAACTTTTTGTCAGTTTAGAAAGTTAATAATTTTGTTAACAGTGATTTATACTGTAGCTAAAAAGCTCTTGGTAGTTTCCCAAATCTTAAAGCTAACTGACCTTGCATTTGAACCCAGCTGTAATGTAAACATTTTCTTGAGATGGTGAGGGCTAGGGCCAGACAATCTGGAGGATATTAGTGGTATTCTGTTTGAGGGAAGTTGGAATCCCCAGATAATTCTCAGGAGCCCTCTTTTAGGTCAGAAGCTGTCTTAGACATTGTATATTTCTTAATTCTTTCTTGGTCTTGTTAATAATGCATACTATTCCTCTTGGAAATCTAATTAGTAAAAGACATACCTTACGCTGAAGTAGGACGGTAAATGTAGTTGTATCTGGTAGTTTTCCTACCCTTTCCACATTATTTAGTTGCTAAAAAAATATAGTGTTCAGGCTACTGAGCTTGAGGTTACTGCCCTACTACCTTTAAAAATTCTTACTTCTTAGTATTCGGTTACTTATCCAAAATATTTTGTTCAAAACTAAAACCTACATCAACTCCCTTTGACAGCTCCCCCTTTTATTTAAAAAAAAAGCTTTCCAAGATGTACTGAGCAGTGTTTTTCCAACTTCAGGTCATGACTCGTTAATGATTGTTAAATCAGGTTAGTGGGCTGAAAACAGCATTAAAATTTTTTTAAATAGAATTCGTCACTCATAGAGAGGTTAGGTATTGTCTCATGACACTTTTGTTGTACTTACACAAAGATGTGTGTCTCTATGTGTAAGTATGAAAATGTAAAGTATTTTTTACTGTGGGCCGCTGTCAAAGTCTGGAAACATACTACAGAGAATATTTCAGGTAAAGGTTTTATAGTCTTTCTATGCAAGTTTACATTTTAAAATCTTGAGTTTTCAGCTAATGGTCGATACTGTTGTTAGCTGAATATTTTAGAAGTTTAAAAGACAGCAAAGTTTTCTGTTTTTTAAAAGTGATTTTTATTTTCTAATTCTGACATTATCATATGATCAGAAGCTGAAATGCCAGAGCTAAGCAAAAACCATGCTTCTCTTAATTCAAGAAACATTTAAGGATCTCATGCCAGGTAATAGACATATTTGAACTATATAAGGTACAGTTTTCCATCTCCAAGAAATCACAATCAAATTTTTGTCAAGCCTATGTTGAAATATATGTGTTCATATTTGTTTTATTTTTTCTCTTTAAAAATGGTGACCTCTTAATAAATTCAACTCTTCAGCGTTCAAACTCAAAGGAATTTTTAAAAGGACTCTTTGCCCCTGGAACCTTGTCAGATTTCTCCAGGCTCTAATTGAGTACTTCTTCCTGCTTGAATTTTTTTCTGCTTATTAAATAAACTATCATTGAACTAATGTTAATTGTTAAATGGTTTGGACTAGGTTTGTATTGGGGTCCTAATATGGTGGATATCTTTATTGCTTTTTCTGGAATCGGGGGAGGACCGATTTGTGAGTTTTAAACTTGTGCGATTTTTCCATTGTGATATTTGTACTATCTAATCTCATCCTTAATTTCTCCAAACGTCTCTTTCCTCTTCAGTAGGCTGTAAATGATAATCAGGTTGTACTCCAAATATCAAGCAGATGCCTCAATATCTAATTTAAAATAATCTAATACTCAAATCCCCAAGACATTACAAATGACAGTGTGCTGATTAGTAAGAGGGGGGCTTGGTGTTTTTATGTCAAGTACCTTTTGGATAAAAGTACAACATAACTGAGATTATAACTGAGCCAGGCAATTAAGACTTGATTGTTGACTCAAAACAATTGTACTCTGTCCTCAAATAATCGCTTTTTAAAGCAGATGGCTAGCAATCCCTTGATCATGGTTTATTACTTAGTTATTAATGTTTCAATGTGTATTTTGTCTACTTACTGCCAGTTTTATGTACTGGAACTTATAAAAGGTATTCTGTTTTAAAGCAGTGTTACAGAATAATAATGCTACTCCTTGAAACATTAAGAAACCACTAGGAGTTCATTTTATCTCAGCCATATATCACTTTAGAGAAAACAAAAGCAGATTACAGTTCATAATTGGAGCACTGTATTGGTCTGCCATAAATAATAGGTTTATTAGAAAACTTGTGTCTCCTAGCTTATACATTTAAACCACTTAGTAACATTAGGTTCTTTTAATATGTATAATCTTCTATATAAGATTTCTGGTCAGCCTACCAAACAGTTAATTTCCCCATACTATCTTTATTAAAAGTTTTTTCTTTCTATGTGAGTAAACCCAAATCATTAAAATGAGCAGCTATGTTTAAATCCTATTATGATTATGACAGAAATCTCCAGTAGCAAAAGAGTTCAAGTTGAAGGCTGACATTTTATATCCATGATTCATGGTGTGTGAACAAAAATAGAGTCACAGGAGCAGAGTATCAGATGTAATTGAAAAATGCTTTTTGTCACATCTTAAGTAATAATATATGGTTTATGTGTCTGTTTATTAACCTTTTTGTCATGGATTTTGTGTGTATATGTCATGAAAATGGACCCCTGTGTACTTTGGAGGAGGGCTTTGTTTATTATCTGTAATCTGTAATGTTACTTGCATGAAAACTAATGCTAATTTTAATTTTTCCAGTGTTTACCACATCTTTATGTTGAAAGCAGTCAAAAGGAGCTTAATTATTTTCTTCTGACTTTATTTTTGAAGTTAATAATTACTGTGTTTGCTGTATAGTAAAAACAAGTCTTATCTTTTTTTGCATCCACCTCTAGTTGTCACATTAGTCCCCAGTTGTCTTGATGTTCATCCTGAATTAAATACCGTAGTTGATGCATGATGACACTTTTTTTTTCTTTTTAGTGAAAGGGCTAC
Source organism: Stenella coeruleoalba (assembly GCF_951394435.1). Classification (NCBI taxonomy): domain Eukaryota; kingdom Metazoa; phylum Chordata; class Mammalia; order Artiodactyla; family Delphinidae; genus Stenella; species Stenella coeruleoalba. The sequence goes on from NC_137147.1 coordinate 159,086,539, forward strand.
TTGATTGATTGATTAACTGATTTTTAATTTATTCATTTATTTATTTATTTTTGGCTGCGTCGTTGCTGTGTGGGGGCTTTCTCTAGTTGCGGCAAGCGGGGGCTACTCTTCGTTGCAGTGCGCAGGCTTCTTATTGCAGTGGTTTCTCTTGTTGTGGAGCATGGGTTCTATGTGTGTGGGCTTAAGCAGTTGTGGCTCACGGGCTCTAGAGCACAGGCTCAGTAGTTGTGGCGCACGAACTTAGTTGCTCTGCAGCATGTGGGATCTTGCCGGACCAGGGCTCAAACCCATGTCGCTCGCGCTGGCAGGCGGATTCTTAACCACTGCGCCAACCGGGGAAGTGCGATACATATTTTTTAAGGAATACCTTCCTGCTTTAGATAGAAACAAAACATGGACTCTGTTCCCCAATTTTTTGGATTCACTGTACAAATACTGCTGTAGTTGACAGTCCATTGAATTTGAATAAATGGAAAAAGAATTAAATTTTTACACACATGATTGACTCTTTATTACAAAAACCAAGGTTAGATATCTTGAATAAGAAATTTATAGAGCTAACATTTGAAGTGAAGTAATAATGAAACTTTATTTTCATTTTGAAAATAAAGGACCATTCCAAGGTATAAAGTATATTTCATACTTGAATTTTATGAAATTTGATAGAAACATTAAAACTAGGACAGTTGAACTATGCAGTTCACAATATTTAGGCTATAATTTTATTTTAAAAATTCTTTTTGAGCAGCCTCATACCATTAAAAAGAGAACGTTCAGCGGTTTCCCTGTCAACATGAGTAAGTATGAGTATCTCATCCTCAGACAGTGTTTATTACTTACTGTTTTGTACCTGGTGCCAGGATGTTTGAGAGGCAAGGAGAAATGGAGAGCCAAAGCTGATTTTTTTTGTACACAAAGTTTGTTTCATTTTGTGCTGACTTGATGAGAAAATATATTGGTATAAAAACATTGAAGAAAGTGACAGTTCTCTGCTAGTGTGTTCTGATTTTAAAGTACATCTGAGCAGTCTGAGCGTTTTGTCCTGTCAGGAAGCCAGTGTGAATTAGTGTCTGTGCTTCGTTTATCATTGAGGAGTTTGAAATTTCCTGCCTATCAAACCATAACAAACACAGAAGTCAAGCATGTGGGTCATTCACACGGCTTCATGGGACTACATCTTCTCTTTTCTCTTTAACCTTTCTCAACACCAAACTTGTTCCTTTTGGTGGAAGTTAAGAGTTCACTCTCATGGTGGTGACCTTATAAGTGATCAAATGTTTAAAAATCTATTCAGGTTTATTTTTTCTTTTTAAATATGCACAACATTAAAGAAAAATTGGAAAGTAGAAAAGGAAAACACCCATAACCTCACTACCCCAGTACAATTATCTATGCTTTTGGTGGGGCAAGGGGGCCAGAGGAGGGAAATCACTTTTAAAACTTTGAGGAAAAGTTCTAGTTCTTTAGTTGTCACATTAGTTTCCTTCTATCAAAGGACACAAATATGTCCAAATCTCACTTCAAAGATACGTTACTCAGAAATCATAGGTTGCGAAATAGTCTGCTTTTTGAGTAATCTTGTCAGTTTACTTTCCTGATACTTTTTCTTACTACTGTTCACTCAAACTATATAAGTAATTTTTTCAAAATTCGTTTGTTTGAATGTGTAGGGCATCCAGTTTTACCCCAAGGAGACCACCTCTTTTTTTTTTTTTTTTTTTTTTGCGTTATGTGGGCCTCTCACCGCTGTGGCCTCCCCCACCACGGAGCACAGGCTCCAGACCCGCAGGCCCAGCGACCATGGCTCACGGGGCCCAGCCGCTCCACGGCATACGGGATCCTCCCAGACCGGGGCACGAACCCGCGTCCCCTGCATCAGCAGGCGGACTCTCAACCACTGCGCCACCAGGGAAGCCCCACCTCTTATTTTTGATTCATTTTAAACTTCATAAATGTATAATTAATTGCCTAGAATTGTAGTTCTTTATTGATCTTTGGACGAATTGTGTTCCTTATACGTTTGCTCTTATAAGGTTGAACAGGAAGGTCTGTGTTTGCTCACGTATGTGACTCTGTGAGTTGCAGGCCAGGAGAGCAGCCACATGTGTCCTCGGCTTCTTCACCGTTACGTCCCCAACACCTAGAACAACAGTGCCCGGTATGCAGGAAGCGCTCAAGTGGTTGTCGAATGAGCTAATTAAAATAGTTACACGACAACAGAATTACCCTTGCCCTACATCTTTAGGTAACTGGGGGAGTTCCATAAATGGATTTTCTATGAAATTTTACCTTTTGAGTCAAAAATGCCATTTTAATGCATTATGGACATTTTCAAATTGTATCATCAATTTTATTAATTTCTTAACTGGAGTACTCCAAACATACTTCATCTACTGACATCTACAAGGATGTCATTATGGATAATAATTGCTGTAATTCCTATGTGGGCAGGTGAAGCTTGTGGGACTGCCTTTGTGTTAATAACCGTGAGCTATTGTGCTGGTGATTTAGAACAGATAAAAACTAATATTCTAATGGCTTTTATAAGTCCTGCCTACCTATAGTTATCTAGGCAATAGCCTAAGACTGGCTCCCTTTCTCTTATCAAGAAATGCGAATGATCTTTTTGGCAGAGAGTTATTATTTAGTAGCTTTTGTTTTCAGGTTCAGAGAACTGTCTGGAAAATCTAGAATATCAAGAATTTTTTTGATGCCTGACCTCTAGAGAAGTAGGCGTATTATAAACTAGGTTACACAATGTAGTTGAGGGCATGTGCTTATGATAAAATTCTCATCTTCAAAGCAGAATTTTTTTTTAGTGTTTCCCATTTGTTTGCACTGTTTGAAATGGTTAGTTATCATAAATAATCTTTAGTTACCATAAGCAAAATTCTCATAAACTTGAATTTAATGTAATAACAATATTTGTTCTGCAGTGCATAGTTGTGTTTTAAGGGAGGTTTTTTGCCTTTCAGATTGTTCTCCTTCTGCATTTTATTCCACTCAGAATGATTTAATTTCTAAACGTTAGAAAATATTTTATACAGAGACAGGTCTTCCTATAACTAGAACTACAAGAATCCCTTCATTTTCATCAATTGAGAGATGTAAATTTCTTCTCTGTTTTTGATAGCAGTCTTCCACAATCTCTGTTATTGTCGTCAATTCAGTGCTTTCCAGTTAAGGATGATTGTGCAGATTCAGATGAGGAGAAGGAAGCTGCTCCTCCGGGAGCTGGGCTATGTGTGGCATTTTGTTTTGCTCTGTTCTGTTTTGATGTTCCACATTGCTTCTCTGTGTTCTCTACTTTTTAAAAATAATAACCCTATATTATTTAAACAACATTACCAATAAATAAGAAGAGTGTAGAATACTATTTATGTTCATTTAAGAGTTGGGCTTTACTCCAATTTTATAGTGGTTCTGAAGTAGTAAGATGCAAAAACAAAAACCAGAAATGACAAGAAAAGGGAAAAATAAGTCAGAGTGATAAACCCAAGTAAGAAATGAAATTTCTGTGTAAATATAAAGGACACAGCTTAAGAGAGATCCTAATAGGCAAGATAGATTTTTAAGTAGGAGGTGGGTAGGTAGAAAAGGAGAAGACAGACAAATATATACTTATCTGAAGAGATACTTAAGGTAAATATTTTATTATCAAATATATTTTTAATACATTTGCTTTAATTAGACTTCATTGGCATATTTATAAGCTCACCTCTGGTAGGGCAGGGATTTTTTTCAGCTGAAAATTATAATACTTTTTTTCCCAGCCAGAAACATTTTTAAATGTATTTGTGTATTTGTATGACACCGCTTCATGTAGGTAACAGTACCGTAAGACGTTCTTGTTGATGCGCCTATAAAACCATAAGCTTTGCCTTTCTTTAGTTAAACCAAGCTCCAGAGAAAGCTTTAGGGAATCTAGCCAAATCCTAGGTCATCACCGACTGAGAAGATCCTGGGGTAGGTCTGTTTTAGACTTTCCAGTGAGGGTTGCAGACACAGATCCCGAGAGGAGCTTGGGGACATGGTGACAGTGAAGCGCCCCCCCGCCTCTTGCGGGCAGCCTCACTCTGCCCCAGTGGGTTATGGCCTCATGGGAAGGTGGCTGTGGAATTTTAGATCTTCTGATGTTTTTTATTTTTTTAGTAAAGGCAGAAATTTTAGATTTTTATTTTTTGACATTTCTGGATTCTTAAATCCTGGCAGTTAACTAAAAATGTTGAAAAACATTACGTACCACCTCCTGTCTACTGTCCCCCTCAGAAGACACTTCTGAGCCTTGGGTTGCTGGTTGGAATCTTCTGCTCTTAACAGGAATTTGACCACCTCTCCTGGTCTCCCCTGCCTGGTCCACACCCCAGACACCTCTCCCCTGGGCCACTGCAGTCGCCTCCCATCTTCTCTCTGTGCCCCTGTTTGCTCCTCGAAAGTCTGTTCTCAACCTGGCAGATCTTGGGATTCTGCTGAGATCCCATGTAAGTCAGGTCTCATCCTTCCTTTTTGCCCCACAAGCCTGCTGAGCCTGCACTCAGGCTCTGGGCCATGGCTTTTGCTGGCTCAAATGTCAGGCTCACCTCTTGGTTCTTCTTCTGGATCGCGCTCCTACAATGCAGGCTTCCTGGTGGCTCTCTGATGCCTTCAGGGAGATGGAGAGAGCCAGAGAGGCGAGGCGGGAGGTGGAAGAGGCAGGGGGCCAGTGCTCAGGTCTTCTCGACATTGTCTGCACGGGCTCACCTGCGGCAGCCTCCGCAGCCCGTGCCCGAAGCAGGCCTACTCCCTCGGGTCCAGTTGTGGTCCAAGGTCACTTCCAGAGCCTAGAGACTTCCTAAAGGGGAGAAAAACTGGAAGGAATGTATATAAGAAACATCCAAATAAAATGTTGCCTAGACGGAAGGTATGATAATGAAGGTAAAGAAAAGGTGGAGAGAATTCAGATGTCCTCCCTCAAAAAAAAGGAGAGAAAGAAAGACTGAAAAGAGTCCCAGGATGAAAAGCCTTAAATGCGAAAACTGTATTGCCACACACAGAAGCTGCCACTTAATGTCCCTTCTAGAGTGTCTAAATGAACCATCTTGAAGGTATTGCTTACTCAGCAAGTAAGGCCTCCCTTACGACTTAACATTTATTGCCTGCCTAGAAATATAGAAAAGACGCTTCCCCGCCTGTGGGCCTGCCATGTGACACAGGCAGCTGGAAGGAGGAGAAGGCAATAAAGTTGGCTGAAAATTGATGGACTACTTTGCTTTCTCCTATTTCTTTCTCCCCCGCTCTCCTGCTCTTTCTCTCTCTTTTTTTCTCTCTCTCTTTCTCTCTCTCTCTGTCTCAGCTGAATTCCCTACTCTACTGTTTAGCCACAGCAGTATTCAGAATATAAAATCCATATGGTAATGATTTAAAAAATAGTTATAATAAAAAGTATTTAGTGATAAAATGACAGGAAGACAGATATTTTAAAAATAATTCTCTTTAGTGCACCACGTTAGGTCTTACAATAAAGGATAAACTCTAGGAGAATTCTGTTAGCACAGGGTGTCTGGATTCCCATTCTGCATTACTATCTAATTATTAAAACACCTGAATACAGGTGTCCGACACATACACATGGTCTCTGCTGTATGTGCATGAAAACACCCTTGTCACCTCTTCCCCATTTACAGCAGCACGCCTCATCACTCTGTCCCTTTATCCTGCCTTTTAAAAAAAATATCATGTGTATTTGAGTTTTTTGCTTTCTATCCCAGTGAAGGCAGTGCCAAGAGGAGTGCCAGGCATACAGTAGTCATTCACATGGCTGTTGAGTAAATGGTTGAGTAAATGTAAATTTTATTGAGAGGTAATTCATACATCAGGCAATTCACTCATTTCAGGTGTACACAATTCACTGGTTTCTGATATATTCACAGAGTTGTGCAGCCATCACCACAATCAATTTTAGAACATTTTCACCTTCCCCCCAGATAAACCCCATTCCCATTAACAGCCACTCCCCATTTCGCCCCAGCTCCTGCCAGTCCTAGGCAACTGTTAATCTACTTTCTGTCTCTCTAGATTTGCCTGTTCTGGCCATTTCATATAAATGGAGTCATATAATATGTGATCTTTTGTGACTGCCTTCTTTTGCTTAGCATAATGTTCAAGGTTCATCCATATTGTAGGATATGTCAGAACTTCATTCCTTTTTGTTGCTGAATAATATTCCATTGTATGGACATACCACATTTTATTTATCCAAGAATGAATGAATTTTTAGTAGCAGGTATAGCATTCCAAGTTGATGTCTCCTACTACAGAGCATATTTCTGACCAGTGCACGCCCCCCGCAACTGCCATATAGTGAAATCTCAGCAAAGACAAGTAATTTTCATATCCATCTGGAATAAATATAATTATACTTTGCACATCCTGGAAAAGTGTGATTCATTTTAATTCAACAAAGATTTGTTGAACCTGATGCCTGTCATGTCTCAGGTACTGTAATCCCATTATGTGGCTCACATTTTATTTCTTTTGGATGGTGCAGCTCTTACTATTTGTTTCTGAGAGCCTTAGCACTCTGCCCTTTTTGGGGGGGGGGGGCAGTGCCATGCCCGGCTTGTGGGATATTAGTTCCCTGACCAGGGATCGAACCCAGGGCCCCAGCAGTGAAAGTGCAGAGTCTTAACCACTGGACTGCCAGGGAATTCCATCTGCTTATTTTTTATTATTGCAAACTACCTCATTTTTTTAAATAAATTTATTTATTTTATTTATTTTTAGCTGCGTTGGGTCTTCGTTGCTGTGCGTGGGCTTTCTCCAGTTGTGGCGAACAGGGGCTATTCTTCATTACTGTGTGCAGGCTTCTCACTGCAGTAGCTTCTCTTGTTGTGGAGCCCGGGCTCTAGGCGCGTGGGCTTCAGTAGTTGTGGCACATGGGCTCAGTAGTTGTGGCTCGCGGGCTCTAGAGCACAGGCTCAGTAGTGTGGCGCATGGGCCTAGTTGCTCTGCAGCATGTGGGATCTTCCCGGACCAGGGCTTGAACTCGTGTCCCCTGCATTGGCAGGTGGATTCTTAACCATTGCGCCACCAGGGAAGCCCCAAACTACCTCATTTTAAGTGATACATGTGTTTCTCAATTTGTAACTTTCCCATAGGTGAGCATTTTGAGGGTCTTTTACTTATTTGGGTCCTTAGCTCCTGGTGCCCAGCACATAGTAGGTGCACAACAAACACTGTTGAATAGAAGCCCCCCTTTTGTCGACCTTCTCCATATAGCTTCCAAACCTTACTCTAATCTTCAGTGTCCCTGCCAACACCCTGCTCGCTGCTGGGGGTGTCTGCAAGCCACCAAAGTCAGACACTGCCAGACTCAAGCTTAATATGGCCATGAAGATTAAATACTTCCCAGTTTTCTCTGAGGTCAAAGCTTGCAGATGGTAGGTGCTCAATAAATATTAAACGCACGATTTGTGCCTCTTCGTTTTTTTTTTTTTCTGGTGCCAGCTAGAGTTCTAGAAGGAGCTAAAGGTAAGCAAAAATTAGCTCTGTGGGTTTTCAGCTTTCTTTAGGATACATTCTAAAGCAATTTCTAGTGAATTTGGAATCACTGTCTCTGTCATTTCCATTTATTAACAAGGGAAGTCAAGAATTGAGGTAACTGGTTTGCCTTATTTGGAGGATAAGCAATTAAAAAAGAAAACACATTCCCCCCTTTGTAGACTGTGTTTGAGCAGCTGACTGTCCTAGGGTTCTTTGTACTTTGAAAATGGGATGGGTTTTCTTGTTTTGTCTGCAACTGATATTAAGGGGAGAACACAAAACTATGAATCCATTCATGAAATGTGCTTTTAAAATTATTCATTCCTTTTTTTTTTAATGTTGGTGTGTGTGTATGTGTGTGTGTGTGTGAGAGAGAGAGAGAGAGAGAGAGAGAGAGAGAGAGAAGACAGAGAGGTAAAGAGAGAAACTAACTTATTTAGGCACAATTGTTAATTTTTTTAAATTTTCTGTCTACTTATTGCTTTGGATAAACATACTGGAATACTGCCAAAAATTCAGGTAGCTGAATACTAATTTTGCTGAAATTCGCAGCAATCCCCTGCCCATTTTCTGTCTAAATTAAGCAGAAATCTGACTCTTGCAAGACGTAAGTCTGGTCAAAAATAGAGTCCTAATTTTCTAGTTAGTCAGTAAGACCTTCAACTGACTAATTCTTCTTGTTTCAGCTTTTACTTTTCAGGTAGGAAAAGAAATCCAAGAAAAATGAAATGCAGTGAAAGTTACTGGCCATGTTTCTCATGTGACCCAAATGTAGATTTACAGTGTTAAAGAACATGGCATTCACAACTTGTCGGGTGCAAAGCAGGAGTGAGCCTCAGAAAACAATTAGTGCATCTTTCAAATATACGGTAGTTATTGAATAATTACTCAAATAATGGTCAGTAATGGAATACAAAGGGTTATCTCTTAGCTAATCCTCAAGTAATGGAATTGGTGTATCTCTGATTTTCCTGTTAGCCTTCCAAGGTTTAGAAGAATGAGACAAAAGTGATTGTGGGAACCAGTGGAGCCACTGGAGGCCAGCAACGAAAAGGAGACCTTATCTTAAGCAATTAATCAAGAAACTCATATTGTGGGACAATTATTCAGAGCTAATTCTAAAAGAGCTTTAGAGCCCCAGGTCTTGAGCTATTTTTTCCAGAATTTTGTCAAGGTCATTTTGAGCATGGGGACAATCCTACATTAGAATAAAGGTTTGGTTAAAAGTATGTATACTCTGTACCTAGAAGTCTGTGCAATGTAAAAATCAATCAACTTAAATGTAGTTGTAGTTTTTTACTTTATTTTTATTTTTATGGTAGCAAACTGCGCAAAATAGAATAAAGTATTATCCCAAAGACAGATGTCCTATCTTGATCTACCGTAAGTGTGTTGCCCTCTGGCACGTGTCTGCTTCACTGTGTAAAAGTGGGAGAGCAGTGCTGATATGCATGCTCAGTGACTTTTTATATGTGTGTAATTTCATATAATAATTGATTTCCTATTGGTGTGGTTGTGTTAAATGCAGCCAGTCCTTTAATTTCTTTCCCCATGAGTAGACTAAAGAACTGTTATCTTCTGGTTCTTTTGTTCGCCTTACCTAATAGCTGGTCTTGTTCATCCATCTGCATAGTGAGCATTTTGATACCTCTCTGTAGCAATCTTTCCTACCTTCCTCTGTCTTTTCCACTCTTCTGATCACGCTTCCCGTTGAGCTCAGACACACTCCTCCACGCGCTTCGCCTCCAGCCAGCCTGCCTTTCCTCCTGTTCCCACAGCATGGCCTCGCCCTTGCCGTCTCTTCCCTGAGATGCTTGTTCAGGAGATCACCCCATGCCTCTAGCTTTCTCACGAACCTGGTCTCAGCTGAAACATCACTTCCTTAGTGAACGTTCTATCTAAATTAATAGCCCTTTCCCTCCACAGATAGGCGATCTTGTTTTATTATCTTCCTAGCACTTAATCACTATTAATTATCTTTTGTATATATCTGTTGCCTGTCTGCCCTACCAGCATGTAAAGTCCATGAGAAGAGAAACCTTGTTTTTTGTTTACTTATTCTGTATGGCCTGTTGTATATAGATCGTAATAAATATTTGGTGGGTGAATGCATGGATGGATGCATGGATGAATGAATGAATGAGATGGTCTTTACTTCGTGATACTTTCCTTACCCTACCGCCCTCCAGCTTTTGCCTCCACCACTACTAAAGCTGTTTACTCAGCTCACCAGTAACCTGACTAGTATTCTTTACACAGCTGCTGGAGTAATCTTTTTCAAGACAGATCAAACTATTTTAAAACTATCACTGACGTCCCATCAACCTTTCAGTAAAGCCCTGTCTGCCTCTCCAGCCCATCCCATTCCGTCTTCCCCTCCCTGACTCACTGTCAGCACACAGGCTTCCTGCAGAGACCCCAGGACAAAAACACGGCCGCTCCTCGTGCTGATCCCTGCACCCAGATTGCATGCCCCCTGGCCTGCTTCTGACTAGCTGTTCTAATTATTCACATCTCTGTTTAATTAATCAGTGTTTAGGTAGTGTCTCCACTCCATCTAAGGAGGCAGCATTGTACCTTACACTACCCCCCTGGTTGTTATTTTCTATTACTTTATCCTATTTAATTATTTCATAGCTCTTATCATGGATCATAATAATACTTTTCTTTTGGCTTATTTGATACTTTTCTGATCTTTGGCACAACTGAATACTCCCTACTTGTTAAAAATTCTTATACTTGCTTATACATTCTCCTCTTCCGGCTTATTGGCTAATTCCATCCCATTCTCCTTCTGCCACTACTTTACATTTTGCTGTGTCTCAAAATGTCAGTTCTCTGCTCTTCTCACTCTGTGTGTTTCCCCATCGGCCTTTCTTAAACCCATGGCCTCAGCCACCACCGCAGGCAGGATAGCGTGCTCATTAAGAGCTGTTGCTCAGCAAACATTAAGGGCCTTCTCTGGGTTAGCTGCTGTTTTAGACACTGGGAATATAGTCCAGAAGATACAGTTCCTGCCCTCAGAAAGCTTACATTTTAGTGAGTGAGACAAAAAAATAGCTGAGCAAATAAATAAGACGATGTTAGGTAGGACTGAGTGCAGTGGAGATAAAGCAGGGCGTGGAGTGTGGGGACAGGCAGGCCGCAGGGGCTGGGGCCAGAGCAGACCCCCTGTCAAGGCGACACTGGACATGTGCGTAAACTGAGAAGAGAAGCAGAGAGAAGACCTGGAGGAGGAACGTTCTAGGGAATCAGCTTGGCAAGTTTGAGGAACACTGAAATACCAGTGTGGTTTGAGAAGAGGAGTGGTGAGTGAGGGCAGGGGGAGATGGTGTGAGACCTGATGGGCCACAGTGAGGCTGGGATTTTACTCTAATTGTGATGGGACAGGACACCATCGGAGGCCCTCGAGCAGGAAGGCTCTGGTTTAGCATTTGGAGTTGGAGAGAGTCAGTTCCAGTCTCATCCGACCCGTGGCCTTGATAGAACGGACAGCTGTCATATTAGCCTTTTCTTAGTCAAAACTATTTCTTTGTAAAGTCACACAAGTGCAATATTGTAATGACATTCATTCGTGAGGCGTTGGGACTTCCTGACACGCCTTTTACCAAAGAAAATTTAAATGACGTTCCAAGTCATTTCAGTGTTAAAAATCAGTACCTTTTGCTTTTGATTTTTAAGAATTTTTTAATCCGTATCTCATGTGTGTGGTAACTTTCTGTTACTCACAGACTGGTTAACCTCTGTGCTCCTCCCCTAATCCCTATCCACGCCAGGAAAGAGTTGATTGTAATTTCATAGCATTTTCTAGTCATTTTTATGCCGTTGTGAATTGCTTGTTTTGTGGCTTGTATGAGGATGGATTCTTAGGGTGTTCTTTTGTTTATTTTGAGTCAGCAAAGTTTGAGAGGCCAGCAGCAGATTTTACAGGCTGTCTTCTAAATACGAGGATCTTTGGAGTTAATAGAGTGAGGCAAGGATAGACACGTAAAAATCCGAACGTAAATACTGAATTTCTTTCCCCCTATTAAATTTACCATTTGGTCCTGAACTAATGTTTCTCTTACCATTTCAAACTAGAGTCATCCGAAATTTAGTCTTCTTTCTAATCTTGCTTTGATAACAGCCATTGTGTAATTATACCAAGCTTTCGTTTGAAATGATTTTGCTAAGATCTCTGGGATTATACATGTGTAGTTGGGGGAAGCTCACTGCTGGAGCAGCTCCTCTGGGGGACTGGCTCGGCAGCTGGGGTGGGCAGGGCTGCTGGTTGGGTGGAGGACCGTGGCAGTGGAGGGTCTCGGCTGCTGCCACCGCCTCTGACACCAACTTCTGTCTGAACAGTTTTCAAAATGATTTCACGTTGAGCTCGTGCTGACTGTGCACGATAATCCTGGGAAGTAGGTAGGGCTGGCATTATTTTGTGTGTGTGCAGAGAAAGAATCTTGTGCTCATTGTCACAGAGGAACGTGGAACCAGGGTCGTCTTCCAGTCCACTGCTGTTCACGCTGTAATGAAACGCTGCCTTCGTAATAACGTGGGGCTTGGAATAGAGCTTGCTCCTAAACACTGCCCCCAGCGCAGAGGTCACGGGCCAAATTAGTCTCATAGAAAGGACTGATGCACGACCTAGTTGACGGGGCGGGGAGGTCTTATGTAAGTGGGCACAAGAAGAGGAGGAAAATGGAGAGCCCTGGGCGACGGCCAAGCTACCACTTACCTGAGCCATTCCCTTTGAGTCGCAGTTTGCAAGTTCTCGTGGGTCTTCGTGGACCCTTGAATTTCAGGTGTGTCCAGTTTAATGTTACTTTAATAACTAAAACAATTTCTCTGTATTATTTAGTAAGGAGCATAGTAAACATTTAATAATAATTTGGAACGGCTATCATATTTCACTGATCTTAAGACACACCAGGGCTTCCCTGGTGGCGCAGTGGTTGGGAGTCCACCTGCCGATGCAGGGGACACGGGTTCGTGCCCCGGTCCGGGAGGATCCCACATGCCACGGAGCGGCTGGGCCTGTGAGCCATGGCCGCTGAGCCTGTGCGTCTGGAGCCTGTGCTCCGCAACGGGAGAGGCCACAACAGTGAGAGGCCCGCGTACCGCAAAAAAAAAAAAAAAAAAAAAAGACACATGATCAATCATAAGAAGCACCATTCTTTTATGTACCACTAGGGGAAAAACAGCATGCTGCCAGTTAGTCTTATCATACAGATGTTTCTTTTTAACTGCATAGAACTGAAGAAGAATGTTTCTTCTTCAAATTTTTAAATTGTTTGTTGACTGAAACACTGGTGTCCAGTCATACTACCAGGAATGATGGTCAGGTTCACCCATGGGCAGGCAGTGACTGCTCCATCACTACTGGGTCTCATCCAATAGAGACAAGAAGATGCTACTGATTATTCTAAACATAGCAATTCCGAGATACACACTTCTTCATATTTTGACAACTTAGAATCAGAAAAAATATGGTAAAATAGTTTTTCTTACTTTTCTAATAGTAATGCTGCTGAAGGAAATATTGATTATTAGCCATGGATGATTGCTTTGCAGCCAAGGGAAAACATGGTGAAGCTTAGTTGGGGAAATAGATTTTAAAAATGCACTAACAATCGAGCAGTTACAAACTGTAACTCATTTTGGAGATAAGGCATGACCAGGGGATACTTCTTTGAGAAGTGCTTAAGCTTAAGACTCAAAGGGTGAGAGACAAGCATGGAAGTAACTAAGGGAAGAGTGTTGCTAGTGGAGAGGAGCGGAATATGTGGGTATAAAGACCCTGAGAAGGGAAGGAACTGGGTATGTTCCAGTAAGTCAAAGAATGATCATGTGGCTTGAGCAGAATGTTCTGCACATAGCTGCTTCTTTGAATTTAAACTAAAATACGTCCCAGTTTGGATTTGGGAAAATGTCTTGCCAGGTATAATCACAATGTTATAGTTCATAAGGCACTTTTCATCTTCTTATTAAATACCTTCTGAGGACTGGAATTACTTTTCAAGAAAAATCTTTTCTTTTAAATCAGTTGTTCATAAAAATATTTGATGTTGATGGGTTTGTGTCCATTTAATTATATGTAGCCGACCCTCATTATGCACTGATTGTGTATTTGTGATTTCGCCTGCTGGCTAGAATGTACTTGTAACCCCCAGATCAGTGCACACGCTGCTTCCACAGTCATTCACGGACAGGCGCAGGGGGGCAGGAAATTTGAGTTGTGCACATTTCTAGCTGAGTCTAAACAAAGTGACACTCTGCCTTCTTATTTCAGCTCAGACTGTCAACAGGTGGATTTTCAGTCTATTTGTTGCCATGCTTTTTGCACTGTTTGCTTTTTTTGGTGATTCTGCTATCTAAAGTGTCCCCCAAGCGTGACGCTGGCTGGTGCTCCCAGGTGCGAGAGGGCTTGATGTGCCTTAATAGAAAGAATAGAGCAGCTCCGTACAGTACTGTTGGCCGTGAGTTCACTGTGAATGAATCAACAGTATATATTAAATGAGATGTCTTTAAACAGAAACACACATAAAACAAGATTCTTTATTGATCTGCTGGCGAAATTGTTGTGACCAAAGCCTCGTAGGAACCTAACCTTGTATTTCCTTTGGGAGCAGTGGTTTTCACTGACTGAGTGTTTGCAACCCCTTTATAGAACATAATCACCCCCAAATAACATGAATCCACTGTACATGTACATGTGAACACATGGTTAACATGTTGCTGTGTAGCAAGCCACCCCAAAGACTAGTAGCTTAAAACAGCAACTGTTTACTGGCTCATAGTCGTGGGAGTTGGCATTTGGGGTTGGCTCAGCGGTGCAGTCCTTTTGCTGGGTCTGGCTGGGCTCGGTTGGACATTTGCCATCAGCTAGTAATCGATGGCGTCACTCATATGTCTGACGGTTTGGCTGGGGCTCTGAGCCAAACAGTTTTCATCACCCAGGAGGCTAACCCGGGCCCTGGGGTGGTTGCAAGTCTCCCATGAGCAGCAGGAGGGCAAGCCCCAGTCTGCACGTGGTTTTCCATCCTGTGCTTGTGTTGCATTTGCCAACTCTGACCCATCAGCCAAAGCAAGTTACCCGGCCACCCAAATCAAGTAGGCTCCACCTCTTGCCGAGATCTGGTGGAAAGGGCATTGATGCAGGGAGGAAAAGGATTCCTCTTACTGTTACTCAAAAGCCAGAGAGTTAGTACTAGCTGTTAACCCGAATGGGCATAAAAGGAAAGGAAAGTTCAGAAAGATTAAGCAACCACACAGCCAGTAATTGGCAAAGGCGGGTCACACATGTCTGCGTGATGGCGAAGTTTTCATTCTTTCTCTACTGTTTAGCCTTCTGATAGACGAATGGCTAATTTGCCTGGTTTGTCTAGTTCTGGGGAGGAAAAAACAGCAGTAAGATTAGTCTCCTCAATGCAAGAGAGAAACAACTGTCATTGTCTTGTCTTGGAAAAGAAACCGTATCCTATGTGCAGTCTTACTGCTGTGGTGAGTTTAAGAACATCATGGTGGTAGTGATTTGTGAATGTGTGGGGCTCGATCATGAATTTGATTTGCACAAAGGGCTTACATCCTGGATATGGAATCTTAGTTGTAATAGAGTTTATTCTGAAGGACTTAAAGGAAGGTGATTAAAATATTAGAGATATTGACATTGTCTGAAGAGATCTCCTTGTATTTATTTCTTTTAAAAAATCCACAATATTACCATAGCCAGACCCTATTATGCTATTGTAATCATAGTTGAACTAAGAAGGGTGATTAACGATAGCAATTTATTGTATCTGAGGAGGAGAGAAAATAGGAGATGTTGTTGTTATCATAAATCATATCGTAAATAACCAAAAAGAAGCACTCAGAATGCTTGTGTAGTGTCAGCAGCCAGCCCTTTCAGGCACGCCAGCCCAGGATGTAGCCATAGAAACCCCAAAGTCATACTGTTATCTTAGCCTTGCTGCAGTTATGTGATACAACAGTATTAACATATAGATTAGGCCATTTATAATACCAGGTGTCATTTCAGGTTGGCTTGCTTATATAGCATTTTAGTTTTTTATTGTGCAGAATGTTAGTGAAATAGTGCTTTTCTGCAGGTCAGTGTTTATATAGGTATTTGTAACACATCAGCTTCACTCTGCTGTCAATTTATTGTTATTGATTGGTTGTACTGTATGAATTGTCCTTGCCTAATTGTCTTGTCTTTGCTAGTCATTTCATTTTTTTAAGTAAACAGGTTTGTTTAGAAAATACCTACACACTTATACATGTTGAGTTGTGTTTCAGGGGTCTAATTTCAGTCCCATTATAGACAGGACAATTTTTAAAATATTTTATGAGGGCACGTAGACGGGATTCGAAAAAAATTTTTGGCCTCATTTGGAACTAAGATAAAATGATGGAATGGGTTGTTTTAATATTGCTGCTCTTCTTGCATTTCCCAGGCATCCAGTGTCTGCCTGTCATCCTCCAACTGCCCTAGACACGCCCCCCAACAGCAGCAGCCCACCAGAGCCTCCCCCTCTTGGCAGCACCCTGGGTTCCAGACCCTCTCCATCCTCAGCATTCCGTCAAATTACTTCACTGAAGTACCATTTACTCAGAGTCTCCTTACCTCAAAAATTAGGATAGAATCATTCACGTGTCAGCTTTACAGTCTTAAAAATATTTTGGCAGCAACATCTTAAAGATACTGCCCTTATCCAAGACATAAATCAAGTGGTCAGAATGCCAAGCACTGTAGCATGTGGTCAGTGAGATATTTAGGGGCAGAAAGAACTCTGTCCTGCCCTTTAGATCATCCCCCTGCATGTGGAGATGGCCCTAATATTAGAGACCTTCAATTCTTCGAAGCAGAAGTCAGATGTCAATACTTGTGTGTGTGTATTTTTTTTTACTTTTATTTTTAAAATTTTTTATTGGAGTATAGTTGATTTACAGTGTTGTGTTAGTTTCAGGTGTACAGCAAAGTCATTCAGTTATACATATACATATATCTACTCATTTTTTTTTTAGATTCTTTTCCCATATAGGCCATTACAGAGTATTGAGTAGAGTTCCCTGCGCTGTACAGCAGGTTCTTATCAGTTATTTATTTTCTGTATAGTAGTGTGTATATGTCAGTCCCAATCTCCCAGTTTATCCCTTCCCACCCCCGCACCCCCCAGTACTTCTATTTTGCAGATGGGAAAACTTAGGTCTGAGAGAGTAAATGGGCTGTGCTAGGTCGAACTGTGGCTCTGGTAATGGACCCCAGATATAGTTTCCATCCACTTCCTCTCTAGTTGACCTTGGGATTTCTGTCCTCGTATCCCTGGATGTGGTTACGTACATGCCTTGTACCGATCCTTGCCGGATCGGTTGGCCACAAAATGTAGTTGCACTTGAACGGATGGCCACAAAATGTAGTTGATTCTTCAGGATAGGAAGTCATGTCTTATTTGACTGTATGTTCCTAGAATCTAACATGGTGCTCCCTGCACTGGTGTTCACAAGGCACTCGGTAGGTGAACGAATGATTGAATGATGAGTAAGGAGTGAATGAATGAATGTAAGTAGTATGGAATCACTTAAAGTAACTGGTTGTAATAAACATACCTAGTATAGAAAGATGTTTTTTGAAAAATGTGCATTTTAAATGAATCCTTTCATATCTGTTATAAAAACATCAGTGTGCATAAACTAAAAAGACAGTAAGAAAGTTCATGTCATCGTTGCTAGAAATTAATTTCTGTATGTGTATTTCCAAAACATTACAGGAAATCTAGTTTTAAATACATTTAATTTTTGGTGAAACATATACAGATAGCATTTTATTGTCCCTACAAAGTTCAGTAGCACAAGTATATTTTCTGCTTAAGATCATGAATCTGTGTAGTTAATGAGATAAGAAGCTTTCATGCCTTTGCAATTTCCTTTTTTTCCTAATGTCCATGAGCTTTTAAGATTATAGTGTTTCTTTAAAGGCATTTATTATTCTAGTTAAAAAGATTTTTTTTTAAGATATTTTATTCTAAGTCAATATTTATAGTAGCTTAGAACTAACCCCTAAAAATCCTTTTGGTGTGTTCAGACCATATTGCCTTGTTTCGGTTTTGTTCGATAAGTTTGGTAAAGAAGTGCGTTTTGCTCATTACTCCTCCGGGAATTATAGGGAGTGTAGATTACTTATTTGTGTCATTAATGAAGGAAAATTGGAATGGAGTTTGTATTGTCTCCCTCCACTCCTCTCAATATTTGTGAAGTTTTAAAAAAAGATGGACATGGGACTTCCCTGGCGGTCCAGTGGTTAAGACTTCGCCTTCCAGTGCAAGGGGTGCAGGTTCAGTCCCTGGTCGGGGAGCTAAGGATCCCACATGCTGCGTGGCCAAAAAACCAAAACATAAACCAGAAGCAATATTGTAACAAATTCAATAAAAACTTTAAAATTGGTACACATCAAAAGAAAATATTTTAAAAAAATAAACATTTAAACAGTAGAAAATAAGTTCTTAGTTTTCTGGAAATAAAAAAAATCTTTAAAATACTTCTCATATCGTAACATCACTCTTTTGACTTTCGAGCACAGATTTTATTCTTGTGTCTATATTTGTTTTAAATTAGAAAGAGCTTGTGACTCAAAAATTTTTTTTTGTTTTTTTTTGCGGTACACGGGCCTCTCACCGTTGTGGCCTCTGCCATCGCAGAGCACAGGCTCCAGACGCACAGGCCCAGCGGCCACGGCCCACGGGCCCAGCCGCTCCGCGGCACGCGGGATCCTCCCGGACAGGGGCATGAACCCGCGTCCCCTGCATCGGCAGGCAGACTCCAACCACTGCGCCACCAGGGAAGCCCCTCAAAAAATTTTTTATACTGTTTTTTATACCTTTATATAATAACATGTCAAAAGATAAAGTATCTTGTAATATTAAACTTCTGTTAACCAAATTATATGCTATTTTATAGTAAAACTGTTTTCATGGATAAGTATAGGAAAATGCTAAAAACCATTTTTAGGATATTTTACAGATTTTTGGTGAATCATGCTCATTATACACATACACACAAGGAATACTTCATTGTGTTCACCTGTAATCAAACTGAGATTAACCTTCAGGTGGGGGTTTGGATGATGGTAAAGAATAAACCATTCAGTAGCCATCACATATTTATCTTACTCCAAACTCTTAGAACACAGAATTAAAATAACTCATGTAATAGAAAGCCAGACACTGGTTATGCAAAATCACCAATTAAGTCTGTGTTTGAGCAAGCATAAGCTAGATCAGTTGTATTCATTTGTTTGCATTTTGTAATATTTTAAAAATAAAATATATTCACTCAAGTGGAAAACTTTAATACTGTGGAGAATGGATTAATAAGTGTGGTACATTTTTACAACAGTGAAAATGAATGCACTACAGCTACCTGAATGGACATAGGTGATGCTCAGAAACATAATGTTAGGGGCAAAAAAGCTGAAGAACGTTATAGTATGATACCACGTATATAAAGTTCAAAAACAAGTCACTACATACAAATGTGGTAAAACTGTACAGGAAACAAAGAAAGGAAAGATATAGAAAGACCAGTAGTTACCTGGAGATGGGGGTGAGAGTGGAGAGAGGAGAGGATGAATTAGAAAGGAACCAAGGGGCGTTGTGGTGATGATGCTAATGCTGTCTTCCGGAAGTCGACAATTGTTTTACAGGTATCCGTTCACTATTATGCTTTATGCATATCACTTATACGCTCTGCAATGTACCAGATAATTTCTAATTCAGAAAATTGTTGTAAATATTTTCACACTTTAAACATTTCACACCTGTTCTTATTAAAGCTGAAGGCTTTCTCTTCCAGCAAAATTCCCTTTTCATTTTGATTAATTTTGATGCTGCAATTGAAGCTTTCTTATAAAATCTTTAAGCGTAAAAAAATTGTAAATTAAAAGTAAACATTTATATATTTAAGTATGCCTAAAATCAGCTCTTGTAATAGTTTATTTTTATAATTCATTTATATTCCTCTAAACCACATAAAGCTTCTAGAGGCATACAAGTTAACAGCAGGGACTTGAAATAAACAAACAAAAAAAAAGAAACCATAAAAATAAAATAACAGAATTGGAGTAATCCCTCCTAGCTTGTGGAGACCGCTTTGAATTAAGTTTTAGGTTAAATTTTTCTCACTTAAATGTAAGCAACAACCATTAATTTTTAAAATATTTTTCTGAGGTACTTGAGCTCCAAATTCTAAATGAACCAGTCTGTTTTCTAAAGTATTTGCTGGAAAAACAGTCCCATTTTCCATAGCCCAGTGTGACACACATCCTGCAGTTCAAATGCCTATGTGGTAGTCATCTTGCCAGTTCCAATTTGATAGAATTACTGGCAAAGTAGTACAGTCTTAAACACTATGTGTAGAAACCCAGTGCTGAGTTGAGCTAACAGTAGTGATGGGGAAAACACATGAAAGGAAACAGAATAGAAAACAGTTCACAATTCTGATCTGGAGAAAGAGGGGAAAGTGCAATAGCAGCATGGCGTGATGTTTCTCACTTGGGTGACTGGATGGATGACAGTATTATTCTCGAGTAATGGTAGCAATAATTGTGTCTCCAGTTTGTCTTGTTCTCTGTAGTTTACAAAGCGCTTTCAGGAACATTACGTCTTCCCCGCTCAGTGTTGCCCTTGGAGGGACTTCCGCTGTGAGCCTTTGTTCTCGCTGCCCGCGGCATTTGACTTTGTTCCTGAGTCCTCCCCTTGAAAACTGTTACCCCCCTTGATCTCTTTGACCTCTCCTGATTTCTCTAGTGCCTCCTTTTCTCTTTATCCTTAGAATATCTAAACCTGACTACCCTGATTGCTCCCTTGCTGACATTATCCATTATTGTGATTTCATTGAGCGCAGCAGAGGTTTCTCTAACACCCTGTCCTGTTTTCTGAATAGTGTATCTCAAGGATTGAGCTAATTCATAATCATCTTCCTTCTCTATTTGTTTACTTCCTGTTTGTATGAATGACTGCATTTCTCACTCACCAGGGCTGAAAGCCTTAAACCTGTTTGAATCCTTCCTCCACTCTTATACCTAATCACTTATCAGATTCTGTTCATTCTCTCTTCAGAATATCATCTACCTCTTACTCGTTACCGCTCTTCTAGTTCAGACCTTTCTTGTCACTTCCCTACATCATTTCATAACCCCTAACCTGTCACCTCTCCATTAGTATCCATTACCTCCCATCCATCATATATGTTCCTGCCAGAGTAATTTTGCTAACATACACTCCAGTCATTTTTCTCCCTTGTCTAAAAATCTTTACAAGGTCTAAACTACCACTAGAATAAAGATCATGTTTGTTTTTCTGGAATTCAAAACTTCTAGGATCTGGATGTAAGCTTGCTAAACTTACTTTCTCCTATTTCCCATCTTGCACCCTACCTTCCAGACAAATTATTCCCTGGTTCTTATACAACTTCCTATGTGCACCCCTCCATCTCTGTGTCATCTGTTCCTACATCCTGTACTTCACCATTATCAATCTCCAAATATCCAAAATGCTACCTGAGTAGTCAAGTGTGTCCCAGATCTTTGGCATTGAGGTATTCTGTTTCTCCTTTGAACTGCTGTGGCACTTCATCTCTCTTATGCTACTAATCACTTTCTATGTGCTAGACACTTACACGGCGACTCCTGCTGAACTGTATGCTCTTTCAGGTCGTGGTTTATTTCTGACTTATTCTGTAGCTCTTTCAGCCTTTACCATTGTGCATTACGTATGGTAGATGCTTAGTTAATATGTGTGGAGAGAAATAATCTGACCCCACAGCAACTCAGTCAAGTGGGTAGGACAAGTAACGTCAGCCCCTTTTGAGAGGTCAGAAGACAGCCTCAAGGAGGTTAAGAGATTGCCTTAGGCCTGTTGCTTTGTGATGCCTGAACGCCTGCTGAAACACCAAGCCAACGTTTCCTTCATGTCCCCACACTGCTTCTCAAAGTGGCTGTCCTCAAGCCAGCAGAATAGAAGACACAATAGCGTATGAATGGTGTCCGGGTTGGAGATTTACCTTTTCCAAACTCCAAGAATTAAAATATGTTATGAAGGTTCTTTTAAAAAGTATTCTTTTCTGTCATTTCTGAGGAAAGTAGTCATATACTAACCCATCTCTTGATTTTTTTAAATATTTATTTTATTTTTTTATTTATTTTCCTTATTTTTTTTTGGCTGCGTCATCAGGTCTTGCGGCACATGGGATCTTCATTGAGGCGTGCAGGATCTTTCATTACGGTGTGTGGTCTCTTGTTGCAGCACCCGGGCATCTCTCTGGTTGTAGCGTGAGGGTTTTCTCTCTCTAGTTGAGACGTGTGAGCTCCAGCGCGCATGAGCTCTGTAGTTTGCGGCATGCAGGCTCTCTCATTGAGACGTGCGAGCTCAGTAATAGTGGCGCGTGGGCTTAGTTGCTATGCGGCGTGTGGGATCTTAGTTCCCTGACCAGGGATCGAACCCGCATCCCCTACATTGGAAGGTGGATTCTATACCACTAGACCCCTGGGGAAGTCCCCCATCTCTTGGTTTTTAGAGGTAGGTGTGTGTGTGTGTGTGTGTGTGTGTGTGTGTGTGTGTGTGTGTGTGTGTACACGTGTACATAAGAGGAGGCAGAAAACAGAAAGGCAGTATTTAGTCAAGTTAGGAAAAGAATTAATTAAGGAAGCAGAGGGCAAACAGGAAATCCTTAGCAAACTCCAGATCCTGCATTTAGAGCCACACCACTAGAAAGGAAAACGGTTTGTATATCTCCTGTCACTGGTTGCCACTCTTCAAAGCACGACAGCATGCAAGTTTGGAAGGTTCTAGAAAACTTACCACTTTACTCTCTAACAACTGTCAATAATTTCCTTTCTTTCTTAGAAATCATGTTTGAAGCATTGTTTTCATTTCTTAGGTTTTATATATATGTATGTTCTAATACTTCATTTTTCTTCCTTCACCAGAAGAAGAAGAAGAGCAGGTGCCCACCGATGGGGGCACATCAGCAGAAGCCATGCAGGTTCCCTTGGAAGAAGATGATGAACTGGAAGAGGAGGAAATTATCAATGATGAGAACTTCTTGGGTAAGAGACCGCTGGACAGTCCGGAAGCTGAAGAAATGCCCACGATGAAGCGGCCACGCCTGCTAAGCACTAAAGGGGACGCCCTGGACGTGGTGTTACTGGAGGCTCGAGAGCCACTCAGCTCAATAAACCCCCAGAAGATCCCACCAATGCTGTCCCCCGTCCACGTCCAGGACAGCACGGACCTAGCTCCTCCATCACCAGAGCCACCAATGTTAGCTCCAGTGGCAAAATCACAGCTGCCAACTGCAAAACCGTTGGAAGCAAGGTCGTTTACACCTAAAACAAAGACTAAAACCAGTTCTCCAGGGCAGAAGACTAAATCACCCAAAATGACTCCATCACCAGCAATGGTCGGAAGTCCTATTCGGTCTCCAAAAACCATATCCAAAGAAAAGAAGTCTCCTGGACGTTCGAAGAGCCCCAAAAGCCCCAAGAGTCCCAAGGTCATCACTCACATTCCCCAAGTACCCATCAGACCTGACACCCCTAACAGGACTCTTTCAGCTACAATAAGTGAAAAAATTAGTAAAGAGACCATTCAGGTGAAACAAATACAAACAGCCCCCGATGCTGGGAAACTGAACCATGAGAATCAGCCGAAAAAGGCCGTCGTGACTGATAAGACCATCGACGACTCTATTGATGCTGTGATTGCACGGGCTTGTGCTGAACGGGAGCCAGACCCTTTCGAGTTTTCTTCTGGGTCCGAGTCAGAAGGAGACATTTTTACCAGCCCTAAGAGGATTTCAGGTTCAGAATGTGCTACCCCAAAAGCTACCACTTCCTCCAGCAACTTCCCCAAGTCCGGGTCCACCCCTCTCCCTCTTTCAGGCGGAGCTTCAAGTTCTGACAATTCCTGGACAATGGACGCATCCATCGACGAGGTGGTCCGGAAAGCCAAGATGGGGACCCCTCCCAGCGTGCCCCCCAGCTTCCCTTACATCTCCTCCCCTTCAGTCTCTCCTCCCACCCCTGAGCCACTGCACAAGGTATACGAGGAGAAACCCAAAGCGCCGGCCTCCACGGACGTCAAAAAGAAGCTGAGAAAGGAAATGAAGACGAAGATGAAAAAGAAAGAGAAGCAGAGAGATAAGGAGAGGGACAGGGACAAAAGCAAGGAGAGAAGCAAAGAGAAGGAGAAAGGGAAGGAGACCAGCAAGGAAGCCAAGTATCCCTGGAAGGACTTTCTCAAAGACGAAGAGGCAGATCCCTACAAGTTTAAGATAAAAGAGTTTGAAGATGTGGATCCAAAAGCAAGACTGAAAGATGGAATGGTGAGAAGGGAAAAGGAGAAGCACAAAGACAAGAAGAAAGATAGAGAAAAGGGCAAAAAGGATAAAGAGAAGCGGGACAAAGAGAAAACGAAAGAGAAAGGCCGAGAAGAGAAGCTGAAGGCTGCCCCAGTCCCCCTGGTCCTGCCCCCCAAGGACATGGCGCTTCCCCTGTTCAGCCCCGCGGCGGCCGTGAGGATCCCGGCCATGCTGCCCTCCTTGACACCCATGCTTCCCGAGAAGCTGTTCGAAGAGAAAGAGAAGCCCAAGGAGAAGGAAAGGAAAAAGGACAAAAAGGAGAAGAAGAAAAAGAAGGAGAGAGAGAAGGAGAAGGAGAAGAAGGAGAAGGAGAGGGAGAAGGAGAAGCGAGAGAGAGAGAAGAGGGAGAAAGAGAAGGAGAGACACAAGCATGAAAAAGTAAGCACTTTATCCTTGGGGGCCCTGTCTCATCCAAGTTCTATTGAAAGCGCAGGTAAACAAAGCCAGCAATTGTCTTTTTCGGATGTAAATCACCCACAGCTTAACTGGAAACACGTCTGTAATGCGTTTACAAAATTTAATTTTAATTCTCAAACCCATAAACTTGTCATCAACCCCCCTCCCCATACGCTGGAAAACGTTAAAAATTCATAGCCTAAGAGCAATCTCATCACAGACCATCAGCTCTGTGTTAACCACACTAATCTCTGGCAGTTTGAAAAGATCTGTAATCTTCAACAGTGAATAATATTTTTGTAATTATCAAGTCTGCAGCATACTAATTTGTACCCAAATATTAGATACCAGGGAAAGGCAGCACCCAATTTTCTAAGAGCAGGTAAAACCATGGCGCTGTCCTAAGAGGACAGCAAGGCCCATGGAGTCCTTGCTCACTGACTCAGTTTTGTTTGGTGAGCCATTTTTGCAAGTATTTAAGGTTATGCCTGTCTTCTACTTCCTGTAGCATCTCTTATCCTTCTATTTTCTGCCTTTTTTTTTTTTTTTCTCTTTTGCGATACGCGGGCCTCTCACTGCTGTGGCCTCTCCCGCTGCAGAGCACAGGCTCCGGACGCGCAGGCTCAGTGGCCATGGCTCACGGGCCCAGCCACTCCGCGGCATGTGGGATCTTCCCGGACCAGGGCACGAACCCGTGTCCCCTGCATCAGCAGGCGGACTCTCAACCACTGCGCCACCAGGGAAGCCCTGCTTTCTTTTTTTTAACAGGATATTTTAAAAATTTTATTTATTTATTTTGTTTGTGGCTGCGTGTGGGCTTTCTCTAGTTGCGGCGAGCGGGGGCTACTCTTCGTCACGGTGCGCGGGCTTCTCATTGCAGTGGTTTCTCTTGTTACAGAGCACGGGCTCTAGGCGTGCGGGCTTCAGTAGTTGTGGCACGCGGGTTCAGGAGTTGTGGCTCACAGGCTCTAGAGCACAGGCTTAGTAGTTGTGGCGCACAGGCTTAGTTGCTCCACGGCATGTGGGATCTTCCCGGACCAGGGATTGAACCTGTGTCTCCTACATTGGCAGGCGGATTCTTAACCACTGCACCACAAGGGAAGTCCCTCTTTTCTGCTTTAATAAGATTAGGACACGTCTCTGAGTATCTAGCTCATCTGGCAGCGTGGTTGGTGGGTAGAAACTAATTCTAAGTATTTTCCCATGTAAGTAAGTCAGGCTTCCGTAGAATATAGCCAAAGAAACTGATGTTCATCGTGCACTTTGTAGCAAGCAGGACCTCGATCCTATGGGCACAAGATGCGACCTCTGCTTTTATAGCTTTGCTCTCTCTCCACAGTTCTTTGGGTTATAGTGGTTGACTTGTTGATGGAGAAATTTATTTTAAACTTTCTTAAAAAGTGTCTAAGTGTCTGATGCCATACGTACAGATCCTCAGGTAGCCTTTCCCTGCCCTCTGGGAGCATTCCTCTTTGAGGGTGGCTACAAAATCATACCTAGTAATTTTTTCCGCATGATAAAATATGCTGTATTTGACCTACAGCAGCTCCATTATCCATACTTTTGCAGTGTTTTCCATTTCAGACTTAACTGGGAAGATTAGTTTAGCTGACAAGCTAGGTAACCTCTCACATTTTTCTGCCTAACTTTTTTCTTTCTCTGTCCCCCTTGGCTATTATTCTAAAATATAAGGCAGTGGAATGGAACTTCTGATATTAATAACCGAACATCAGCAAGTTAGCAAGACACAGAAATCCAACTCTTTTTTCCATTTTTGAAGTCACTTTATCATTGTGTTATTTTTCCATGGTACCCGGAAGATTTTAAAGCACTTCCACGTACCTTAGTGTCTCCCCCGACACACCCGTCACACAGGTCCAGCAGATATTATTATCAACCTTTATGGATGAGAAACAGCCTGAGTGCCTTGTCCAGGATCAAGGTCACACAACCAGCAGGAGCCGGGTCATTTACACACAGACTTACTTCCTATTAGAAATGTTTACGGCTGGTGATCCTGCCCGGCAGCGATTAGCCGCTTACCCATCGGGTACCTAGTAACTTGGCAAGTGAGCCCTCAGCACATCAGAGTACTGTTGCTTTCATCACCATCTTACCTCTGGAAAGTCAGTAGAGGTGTTTCAGAGGCCACTGTGAACTTCAGTAAAGCCCATCAGGTTAGCTGGTAACAGCGGCCCATGCTTTTCCTCAGCACCTACCTGACTTTGGCAAGGACATGTCTCTCAGACCATCTTGGCTAGAGGCAAAGGGTCAGTTATGAGTCGCACAGATTTCACCTAACAGAGGAATACAAGTCCTTGTATCAGTTTTGATGGTTATGGATCAGTTTTTAAAGATAAAAACTTACAAAAGTCAGCTATCAGGGCTTTAAAAATAATAAACGTAATTGTCTCTGGAGTTAGGAGCTCCCATCCTGACTTTTTCAGCCCTGTGAACTTGGGCAAGTGGCTTAGGTGAGGATTAAATGAGATAACATCTGAGACCTGCTTAGTACCATTTCTGGCACATAAGTAAATGCTGAATAAGTGGAGAAGGCGGTGATGGGGATGGCGAGTGTTATTATTCCATTTTGAATCAACCCCTAAAACATAGAAACCTGAATAGAGGCGGCTGCTTCATTGGGCCCTGGTGACTGACCTGTGTGTGACAGGGTGAGTCAGCTGTGGTTCCAGTGTTGAAAAATTATGTCTGCTTCCTGGGCATCCTTTTAAATTTTAGCCCTTTGCGCAGCTAGGAAAGGGTAAATCTATTGTAACCTGTGGGATGCCATTGACAAGGAGTAGAAATTGAGATATTAACTTAAACATTAGGACTTCTCTTTTTTCAACCCCACTTAATCCCACAAGTATCAAGCCATATGAGTAAATGAAAGTAGACGTGAAATTGAGTTGCATATGATCTAAGAATTTTCTTACATACGCACAGAAGACAACAAGAGTAAATCAAAACAAGGCGTATATAAGCTGCCCCAAGAAAACGTCTGCAGTCAGAAGGCCGAGGGCCGTGGTTTCCTTCCTCCGGCTCCTCAGCAGCTCACAGAAGCAACTGTCCTGGACACGGACCTGGATCAGCAAGCAAGGGCATTTTTTTTTAATTAAAAGAAAAATCTCCCCATATTTACTTTACCTACCTATAAAGTTTTTACCAGTCATACCCACTTTTATCAATACAAGAACCAATAAAGATCCCATTAATTAAACGGGAATCTGCATGGTAGTTAGAAAGAGCCTTGGGGTTTGGAATCAGGCAGATCTGAGGCAGGTGTTTTAGTTCTTTAATCCATAGGCATTTCATCTTTATTTTTCATTTTATTTTATTTTATCTCTTTGGCCGCACCATGCGGCATGCGGGATGTGCCCCGACCAGGGATCGAACCCACACCCCCTGCAGAGGAAGCATGGAATCTTAACCACTGGACCGCCAAGGAATTTCCCAGCATTTCATCTTTAAAGTGGGATATGATAATCACACTTTTTAAAAAACTGCAGACAGTAATAGTTAACATTTATTGAGTATTTACTGTATGCTAAACACCATATATAAGTTTAGTTCCTTATCACAACTCTATCAGGTAGATACTGTAATTACTGTCACTTTAAGATAAGAATCTGAGGCTTAGAGAGATGAATAAACTTGCCCAGGATCACACACCCAATAAGTGGTTGAACGGGAACCACAATTTCAACCCGGGCCATCATCAGCTACTATAACTAATGTTCTTAACCACTCTCCTTTCCTACATTTAAATTAAAAATGGATTAAGTGAAATAATTTATGGCACCTGGTTCAGTGATGCCCCCTCAGAAGGAAAAATCGTTTTTCTAGTAGTGGTAATAATCCAGCATATGGCGATTCATGCAGTCTTCTAATTCCCCTTATGGGCAGCTAGTGTGCATCAGTCAGGGTTAGGAGCGTGCTCTTTCATCTGTTGCAAGTAGAACCAAAGTAACTTTTTATGGAAAACATACTAAGAGCAACGTGTTAAACGGTCACAAACTTGACCATAATAACTTTAGCTGTGATAAACCTAATAGAAAATTTCAGAGCAGTTTAAATTTTTGTTATAATTTTGTGTTTGTGTTTGTCAGTGTATGTATTACATGACTTTATTTCAAACCCTGGCTCTTTTTACTTGTGGCATTTTCAGTAAAAAAATAAATAAGAAAATGTCTCATTTATGTTAGTGGAATTGAAGGTTCATATAACCTGTATAGAAGACAAGCCAAAATCCATCTGTCGAACTTGGAAATATGTCTTTATGCTCTTATTGGAGTATGATCTGAGAAGACCTGGTAGAGTTTCACCCCAAAATGATGACGTCACAGACTGTAGATAAAAAGGCCCAGTACTGGGCCTTGAAGAGCCTGGGCTTTGGCAGTCAGACTGACCTGGCTTTTGGTCTCAGCTCTGCCACTTCTTAGTTACTCACCAGCCTCTCCTAACCTCTGACCCTCTGCTTCCTTCACTCTCTACCTCCTCCCATTCGACACCGGGAAGAGACCGCGTCATTATAAAGTATGCTTTCCCTCTGTTTAAGAACAATAGTTTTTATACGTGCTCTAAGAATATTTTGGCTTAAAAGGCTTTCTCTTCTGCCTTCTCATAGGAAACACTGAGTGAAGACTAGTTTGTGTCATTTAAGATACATGGACTCTGACAATCCAGTTTCTTTACAGTAACCAAGAATGCTGATGATCAACCCAGAGATAATTGGGGTCTGTTTATAATGGAAAGCTCATACTTCTATAATGGAGCTCCCCGTGCCCCCCCCCCCACCCCCCGTTTTTCTCCTGCTGCCTGATCACTTGTTTTATTTGAGCTAACATTGGCAATTGAGTGAGCTAACCTGGTGGTAAATGACATCAGCACACACTTGGTATTTAATGAGTGAGTCCGCTTGGTCCTTGTCAGGCCTGGCCGACAGCTCTGAGGGTTGAGAAAACTGCACAGGGAGGTAGGGTAACTTGCGGACAAGCTGTGACATGACCCAGGCCTGTCTGGTTAAAGCCCGTGGGCTTCTCAGGCCCACGATGGAAGCTGGTGAGGGGGATGAGAATGGCTCACAATCTAGAGTAAAGAGCCATCGTGATTTTTAGAAAACTTTAGTCCCTGATCAGCCCATAGTGAACTCCCGTTCAGCTGCCGTATTTTAAAGGACAGGCAGTGGCGGTCCTCAAAGCTTGAATGATTTCAGTCATCAGAACAATTAAAATGTCTCATGTTTCTCCAGTCTATCCCCAAATCCCTTAGCATCTGCCCCGAAATAGTCTTTTATTGAACTTTAAACAGTTTGTTTTTTAGAGAATGAGAAGTGGTCTCCCCGGTTTGTGCCTTTGACAGAAGGTCTCCATCGTCTTTCCTTTCTATGTAAAGTACTGTTGACTCGTTTCCAGCCTTTTCTCATCAGCTTTCATGATTAACTAGTGAAATGAAGGGTTTTCAGTAAATAAAATAACCCCAGTAAGAAGGGGGAAATATTCCCTGCTGTTTCTTATAACTATTTGTTCCAAGGGGAAGCCAGTAACTTAATGTTTAAGTGAGTATGTTTGAATTTATCAAAGTTTCCTGAAGTCCATCCCCAAGGCTTCAGAGGAATGAACTGAACACTTACTGAAAGCCCGAGTCCTGTTTCATTGTCCTCGCGGGATCCCACTTGTTATACTTCACCACAACCGTAGATCTTCTGTCTGTTGAATATTTTAAACAGTCTATCAGTGTTAGACTATGTTTCTGAATGGAAATAATGTACAGACCTTCATCGTTAAGAAAGATAACAGGATGGTTACCATTTGTCATAGTTCAGCATCTAGAATATTTGGTTTTTAAATTCCGCTTTCACCAGTAGTATTTCTGGGTGTTTTTCTGACATATTAGCATAGATAGACATCTGAACTAGTGCTGGCTGAACTTGCTGCCACCCTACCTAGCACACATACATAGGTTTTTGTTTGTTTTTTTTTTAATGAAAGAAGTTTAACATTTAAAAAAATAGGAAGGAAAACTTGGCCAGATTATATTGACAAAGCTGCCCATTACCTTTGCAGAAAGTCCCTGTCAGAAGATAAACTTTAAAGCTGGAATGCATGAAAGAGTTCCAAGATAGAATTTAAATTTAAACTGATTCCTTATAGATAAGCTTTTTAAAAATCCACCTCTTTGCTTCAAGTCAGGATTTTAAAAATAAATTTCCCCTTTAAATCTCTTGAGCGATTTTCATTTTTTGCAAGGCCGCACTGCTGGTGTCCCGGAAAAATGGAGAGTTAGAGCTTTATCAGTTGGTGCCCTGAGGTATGTGGCAAAGAAGCTAAATCCTTGAAGATTAGCAAAAAAAATGCAGCACATGGCAATAAGGGGCTTATATGACTACTAGTATTAGTTCAGGTGAAAGAAGTATTGCTTATACATAAAACTGGACAAATCCACTGACAATGTATTTTTAGTTAGCTACAAAGGAGTCTTATATTACTGGACTTTGCCTCTTTGGTGAATTGGGAAGCTTAGTAATCCACTGTAAATGCTCTTCTGCGTGCCCCAATTCTCAGCATCGCTCTAAAGTACTGTTCTTTTATTTTAACCCTTACAAGCTCTTGTTTCCCCCAGATTTTTGCTTCATGCCATTAAAAGATGGCAGTAAATAATTGAAGTCATTGTCATCTAGTGTGTTGATTGCTGGAACGGACACATGAGAAATTATTTCATGATTGTAGGAAACATCCCTGTGTTTTTATTTGGGTGGGCATTCAGATAAAGTTAACATAAACAAAAGTCTGGTGAGAAATTTTTATTTAGAAACTGTACTTTCTATATCTACATTGTTAGCATTCTTATTGGTCTTTTTCTATGCTTGCTTGAATTTTATCTTTAAGTTAAATCTGCTTTAACTTCTTTAAAAATGAAATTAAAGTATTTAACTATTTTTAGGTAGGGTTGCAATATGTCCTGGTT
Organism: Stenella coeruleoalba; assembly: GCF_951394435.1. Lineage (NCBI taxonomy): Eukaryota > Metazoa > Chordata > Mammalia > Artiodactyla > Delphinidae > Stenella > Stenella coeruleoalba. The sequence goes on from NC_137147.1 coordinate 159,117,820, forward strand.
TGCCTGGGACAGTCCAGTTTACACCTGTTACATGGTGTAAATAACATAGAGAAAAAAATATATTTTACAGTGTACCCTAGACATCTCACAAGTATATGTCATTCATCATAAAAGACATTGACAAAGAGACTAAATAGCTCCATGCAAGACATCAGCATTACCAGAAAAAAGGACTCAGAAATGTTTGGCAAAGAGTCACGAGTAGTATGGTAGAACAGAGGATGAATTTGGTGCCAGGAGAACTGGATTTCAATCATTTACTTACTAACTTTGTAACTGGCCAAACCACTTAATCTTTCTGAGCCCTTAGTACATGTGAGTAATTATAGCTTCCACACCTACCTTATAGAGTTGTGAAGATCAGATTGGATTATGTATATGGGACACGCTTTGTGAAGTGCTATACCGGTAGGTTATAATTATTGTGTAGTGTGGTAATAGCAGTGGACCAAAATACAATGTGAAGCATAATAATAGTGAAGAAGATTTTTTGAAAGTTAGGGCAAACAGCTTTATTTTTTAATAAAGCTTAAGAAAGTATTATTTAAGTGCTTCAATAATAGTATTGTGGGTTGGAGGAACATGGAATATTACTCCCAGTACTCAGGTCAATTAGGAGTGTGTGACCCTAAAATTTTTTAGAATTGAAGAAATATAGGAACTTTATATAATTTTTCATTCTCTGAATAAAAAAAAATTGTATTCAGTCCTAGTTTTGCTATTTTTGTGACCTGAAAACAGAAAAGGAAAAAGAAACAGGAAAGAAAGGAAAAATGGTTGCTTCATGTATGATCAGTTTCTCTGTAAAATGGAAACCATACCCCAACCTGTTTGTTAAAGAACCTAAATGAGAACATCTGGAAAATAACCAGACACAATGCCTGGCAAACATTAAGTGTTTTATAAATGTTTGTTTTGGATATATTTGTTTATTTTCCCACAGATAACACAGAATGGTGAGAAAAATGTAGAAGCCTTAGTAGTTTACAAAATAGGCTGGACCACTGGTTTTCAGATTTGTTTAGATATGGAACCCTGTGTTCAAAAAAAATAGAGGAGAAAGTGAACACAAAAATTTTCCATGGGTCTTGCTTTGCCCCCTCCCCAGTGACCCTTGACCCCCGAGGCCTTGAGGAAAACCACTGGACTAAGAACTGGGCAAATAAAAGAGACATCTGCCAAAAGTGAGACCATTTAGAGGAGCAGGTTTTCGTGGGGGAGTTGGTAAGTTAAGATTTAGATGTAATGAGATGAAATCCTTATAGGATATTTAGCTGAAAATGTTCAGTGGGCAGCATTATGCTTTGGTCTTAGTTCCAATCAGTGCTGGTCTAGAGAGGGAGATTTTGAAGACATGCCATATTGAAAACTTAGGATTGAGGGAATTCCCTGGCGGTTCAGTGGTTAGGACTCGGTGCTGTCACTGCAGGGGGCCCGGGTTCGATCCCTGGTGGGGGAACTAAGATCCCGCAAGCCACATGGCACGGCCAAAAAAAAAAAAAAGTTAAAAAAAAACAACAACTTAGGATTGAAACCATGGACATGGATGAGGTCAGTGGAGAAAGTATGGGAGGACGAGAGGAGAGGACTTTGCTAGGGACAGGGAAGGAGCATGATGAAGACCTCAGTGAAGAAACAGACGGGACATTCGGAAAGATTGAGTGTCTAGAAGGAATAGTTTAGTGGCATGGTTGGGCCAGAAAGTAGAGTGGAGTTGGGTGAGGGATGAAGGAGAAATGGAGAAATGCAGATGATGAAGTGAAGACTAGAAAATGTGAGAGGTCGTCAGTGAGAGGTTGAAGGGGAGGTAAGTTTTTTAAAGGATAGAGTTGAGTGCATTTGAAAGCTAGATGAAAATAATGAGTGGAACTGAGAAGTTGAAGATGCTACAAATAAGGAGGAAGTCTTTCGAAGACTGGAGGAGATGGACCCTAGTGTAATTGTGAATGCAGAGAGGTTTGTAGGGAATTGAAGGAATTCTGCTTAGTGGCCTCAGTATTTTGTCCTGTGGGGTTTGAAGGGCAAAAGAGGAAGGAACTCACGGGATGGGTCTTAAAAGCTGTAAATAATCGCTTCCGATTAATTTTTAAAATATATCTTAAGCACTTATGTGTCAGACCCTATGATAGGCACTCGGAAATAGCAACAAACAGAACAGGCATGGTCTCTGCTCTTAACTAGTTTAGCTGGGAATCCAAATAAGCAGATAGTATTAAAGGCACAGATGAAATTGGAGTTTTGATGGCAGAAGTTTGTACAGTTTTAAATATTTTCTTTGGAATTACTCAGTGCCCTAGAGAATGATTTTAGATTGGTCCTGGACGAATGGTGAAATGACCAAGAGGCAAGGGAGTTGAGGGTGCTTGCAGGATAAGTGGTTCATTCAACAGACATTGGTTGAGTACCTCCTGCGTACCATGCACTGTTCAAGAGAATGATAGAAGTCATCGATCTTGATGTGACGGTGGGATTTAAAAAAAAAAAAACAATTCAGGAAGGGGACAGGTAAAAACATATGAAAAAAAATGATAGATTTGATCAATGTGCAATATATTGATTATATGATATACTATACTGAGCACTACGTTATAAATTCCTTCCCCTTTAGAACCACTGCACTGTTCTGTTATGATTTAACTCTTGAGCTTGAAATATATAAATGAGTGGTTTGCACTAGTTGTCACAGTGACTAGCAGTGTCCTACTGGCATGTAGGGATGTTAAACATGTGGCCGTGCCTGGGACCACCAAGGAACCATCCCACCAAAAATGCTGGAAGACTCTGATGTAGATAATAATTTGAACTGCACATCTCTTGTTCATTTTGTTCATTCAGAATGTCAATTGTTCTATGTAGGATCTTCAAGCCAGAAATTGTGGAGAATCCCTTTCACACCATACTCAATTTGTGTATTCCCTTTCTGATTATTAGCTCAAATATTTGTGAGATCTTCAACTTATTCAGCAGTTATTGCCTTTGCCATAAATCCTTTCTAAATAAATATGTTTTGTCTTGTACAATATTTTAGATCATTTTTCTACTAGCCAAAAAATGGAACAGTTCAGTGCTGTAATTACACTTAGTGTGTTGGTTTTCTTTTATGACATTGTAAACATGAGATGAGTCTAATGTTTTTCAAGACCCATTAATAGATTCATTTTATCTTATAGTGAAGCTATGACTGCATTTTTTTCTGTTTTTGTTAAGTCTGGCAGTTACTTAAACGTTCCACTGAAAGACCCAGGTAACAGTTTCTGTTTAAAAATTCTAACAATAAAATCCAAGAAATTAGTCAAAACTAAGAAAATGCAGAAATAACTCCCATATTTACTAGTGTTTAAAGTTTATGGAATTTTCCATGTTGCCTGGTAGCCTTCAGTTGTTGGGAAACGAAAACAAAATAGCCCAGTTTATCTTTACATCTAGCATTTTAGGCACATTTGAAACTTAAAGGCTTATCAAGTTTGTGGAGATGAGGAAGTAGGAGAAAAGGGAGGAGGTACTTTTGTTGAAAAAAAAGTATTTGACTCTAACATAATATCTTCAACAGATAAAAGTGGAGCCAGTGGTCCCAGCCCCAAGCCCAGTGATCCCCAGATTGACTCTCCGAGTTGGAGCTGGCCAAGACAAAATGTAAGTACAGACGTTTCCAGTTAGAGTGCAATAGATGGAACTTAACCTTCACTACTCTTTCCTAGTGGACTTAATTCTATAGACCTTTTCCCAGTGTGAATATATAGTAGGGTCAAGCTGTATTTTGAAAAGTCTTCATTTTCAAATTTTTATTGGTTTCTTCCTCAGAGTTACTGCTTATTGCTTTATTCAACATATAGGATCCTTTGTGTTTTGGGGGGTTTTTTCTGGCACTTTTTCTCTTTTGTAAAGACTAGCACAGGACATTGTTTCTGCATAGTTTGTAAGGCTCTGGTTATCTGAAAAATAAGAAACTATGTATTGAATGGACTGACTACCATGTTATGCCCAGGTGGATGTAATGTTAAACCTTTTCAAGTGTGTGTTCTCTGTCACCAGGACAAAGAATGAAGATTCTTTTCTTGCTCAGATGGCACATGGTTTTATTCTGTGCATATAAAACAAGGATACTGCCAAAGGCTTGGCGAAACAGTATATAATAGTAACTGAAGTCTGAATTGTCTGCTCTTTTTTTTTTTTTTTTTAAGAGAGAACTGGAAATGTAAACCCCATGTTTACTGTTTATTTTCTTAATTTTCACGGAATCATCACATCCACCCACCCTTCTTCAAAGTAAATTAGTTGGCTATGTTTCTTTTATTCATTTTGAGGGTATGAATTAAGGCCTACAATGCTATTATATGATCCTAATAGGGTAATGAAGCATTGATTTTTTTTTTTTGTAAATCATGTTGAAAATCATTCATCTAAAAATCATATTATACATCATTTAAATGAATTTTACAAGCTCAAAGTACAAGTTTACAACCTTACTTTTTACCAGTAAGCCTGAAAATGGATTAGTTTACATTGCAAACAATCAAATATTATGTAGAAAATAGGCTTACAAGGCATTTAACTTTCATTCAATTTTTAGCCATAAAAATGAAAGTAGTAGCCATGAACTTATTTATTTAGTAGGTACAGAAGACAACAGGAAATTTGCTTTACATTCTCATGGTTGGTTCCATCTTAAAGTTTGTGTGTAGTGTGTATTTTATGCAGCCGCTGCTTCTGTTAGTTCTAAGTGTAATACAACGAAAAATCCCAGCATTATTCTGACGAGAAATTTTAGTAACATCCTTCTCCCTCAACCATCAGAGGACAGAGGGCTAGTTAACAAAGAGACCCAACCAAAATAACTGTACCTACCATCTCCTTGGAAATCCTGTACTTGGGTTCACTACTGTAAAGGGAAGATGTTCTTATTTATCATTGGACAACTACTTTTCTCCTACCCGTTCATATTTATTCCAGTTTTCTCATAACTCACCATTACTTCATCTTTCCTTTCACACAGAAGTTTGGCTTGCTTATTCCTTTAGAGAAATAAGGTTTGTAAAAAGGCACTGATAATATTCATCTCATCTACCTTTAAGCATCTTTCAGTTATTCTGTTGAGTAATTTCTTTTCCTCTCGATAAATCACTCATATACCTAAGATATTGGAAGATGTGAGAAATAGATCCTATGACTCTGGAACAAAATATTCAGTATTACGGAAATTATAGTACCCAGACATTCTAGACAAATTGTCCTTGAAAGTATAACTTTATGTAACATGTAAACTTTCTGACATTTAGGTAAATAACTCCCATATCATATGAATAGTCAATCACTTGACCAAAGTCAGACACAAGGAAATACTTATAATGAGCAAAGGAATAACCTAAGTGAAATATATTACATTTTAAACTTAAAAAGAGAGAGAAAAAGAGGCCCAAGTCACATAGCAATAGGATTTTATATAAAATATAAGTTAATGATAAGCGTTGTGTTTTTTTTTAACTTGCTTGTTTTCTGTTTTTCTGTTTTAAATCTAAATCAGGGGTCAGCAAACTATGGCTGTGGGCCAGTCCATCCCACTGTCTGTTTTTTATGACTCACAAGCCAAGAATGTTTGAAAAAAATTAAAAGAAGGATAACATTTTATGAACATGAAAATTATATGAAATTAAAAGTAATCTTTTATTGTCATAGCATAAGGATACATGGCTTATTCCTTGGCAGTAATAATGGAAAAGAGATGGTAGATTTATATAAATGTGCCTTTACTTAGTTTGTATACAGCCGGGGGCGTGTAATGATGCTCTTTTGAAGTGGAATTAATGAGCAGACTCGCATTCAAATGGAGGAGTTTGAATAGTCTATGGGGAGGGGTTGTCTACTGCTAAAGAACAGGCAGAGAATAGAGTCTTTTGAAACTACAGGAAAAAGAAAAAGCTTTACAGCGTTCAAATTTTACACTCTCGTTGGAAGATCTTTAAGGCAATATTTAGTTTCTAAATCTTATAAAGAAATTATGCCTTTGACCCGTGATCCAGGAAGGTACTTTGAGGTTAGATTATTTCCTCTATTCTCTATTATTGTCCCTTGAAGCCAGACAGAGGGCCCTTGTTTTCCGCTTCATTTAACGTGCCTGGAAACTGGATTCTAAAGGGTCTGTGGTCAGTCCAGTGCCTCCTTCTGATAGTGTTAAAACTCAGGGTGACTTTACAAGGACCTCAAATTCCTTCAGTAAGTCTCCCAGTAATGGGGACCCAGAGTTCCTGTTAGTCTGTATTGAAGATGAAACTAAAATACTAACCCTGAAGTTACAATCTCAACATCCGTAGTTTGTGGGGGTGATATGAATGGGGAGAAACAATACATTCAAATAAATCATGAAATAACTGAGTCTGGCCCAACAGTCAAGTTTTGCCTTGATGCCGAGAAAGCAGGTAGGTTTCAGCTTGGCCGGGAGCAGCACCTGGAGCCATATGGATCAGGATTTTGAGGTCTCACTGGACGTGGTGACAGAGAGTACAGTGCGTGTAATGCCCACTGTGGGATGGGCAAGTGGCAGCACAGTCGCCATGTTATTTGTTATCCCAGTCTTACCATCCCTTTATTTTGAGCAAGTGTGGGAAAATTGGGCTAACTTTCGGCATTTGTTCATTTATTTATTTCTATGAAGGATGTAAATAGAGCAGAGTAACGTGAGGAAGGAAGTACCTTAGTGCGGGACTGTTTAGGTAGGATTGTTGGGAGAGACCTGGCAGAACATTAAATGTGTGGTTATATTTATAAAGCTCAAAACTCTGTTAAAGGAGCTTCTCATTAAAAAAGATAACTTCAGGTATTGGTAAAGTATTAAGAAAAAGGTCAAGGCTTGTAAAGATTTGGGGGTGAATAATGGTAGTGCTTAGGGGGTTAAGCGTTCTTTCCCCCTCACATTTCTCAAATGTATCCTTAATGCTGTCATCTCCCTGGCACTGGGGAGGCAGCTCTGTCCTTTTCTCCATCTGTTCCTTGGCTCTTCCGAGGGTGGAGTGGCTCTCCCGCCAGGGAGCTTTGGTCTGGTCGGTAGGGTTACTGTATTGGAGAAGTTGGGAGCTGGTCCTGCTCTCAGGACATTGCTGCCCTTATTCAGTGAGCTCACCAGGGAGGAGATAATGAATTGGGCTTCTCCAAAAATCCAGTAAGGCTCAGTTATTGTTCCAGTTAGATACTGTATTTGATCAAGTGACACAGAATTATTTATGGTACCTTTCATGAAAACAATATCATTATCATTAATAATCCTAAATTTTCTTTTGGCTGAGAGGTCACAATAAGTATTCTCTTTCACGAGTTTAATCCTTTTCCCAAAATATGCAAATTATGCTGGGATATTTTTCAATGACCACTTTACTGCTGGAAATTACAGTTTTCTTTCTGCTAACATTTTATCACCACAGCTATGAGTATTATAATACTCATGGTATTATGTATTTCTTATAATTCAGGAAATTCTTTCATTAATCAAACCTCTTTTAACAGAGGTGCTGAAAATTGGACGCTTTTTTTTTTCATGTAAGTAATTCAGTTTTTTTATTGCAGTTTATAGAGTTTAGTTTATGCCTGGGAGGAGGCTTCTTAATACTTGTAATTTCTAAATTATATATGCTATAAAAATGGGAGCTAAAACTTTGCTCATTAATCTTGAAAAATAACGTTCAACCTTTAAAAATGTAAAATATGTACAGGTATTTGTTGTCTTTTTTGTGATCCAAACTTTTCTGATTAACTATTTTTGATAGGACAGCCAGAAATAGAGGGTACCATGGGCAATTACAAAAATAACCATTTAAAATATTTTTAAAGAAAGTAAGCGTTTTATATTTTTATGTAGCCACATTTCACTGAAAGACATATAATAGGTGAAATGTGTATAGTGGTGTTTTAGTGACAAGTTCTTTAGAAAAATAATAGCAAATGATTTATATCTCACTTTCTACATTTCTTCCTACACTTAAAATGTCGTTTATTCATATGTAGACTTTTTTCCAGTCTAAACAAATTTAAGGGTGACTTAAAGAGAGAACATAAAGATACTAGAAAATACTAGGAAACCAAGGCCAAGGAGAGGAAAAAGAAGCAAATGACTGCACATCAAATATGATTATGGCTTCCTGGCAATTAGTGCAGAGTGAAATGCAGTTTTAAAAAGGAAGGTACCTCCTAGTTTCTCAGGAGAGACAAAGTTTTTGAAGACACTAAATTTGAAATTTTATTTCCATAAGGAACCAGATGGCAAGAACACCTTTTTTTTATTTGACTGTTTCTTAAACCAACCCCTGATCCAAGGATGTAACATAGACGCACACTCAGTGAAGGTGCCTCTATAAGGAGTCTTCCCTTCCCTAGTTGAAACACTTTCTCTTTGTATTAGTCAGGACCGTTGGTTGCAAGTAGCAGAAACCCTAATCAAACTAGCTCAAAGAAATTGGCTTTAGGCAAAGTGGTAACAAAGGTTCAAAAAGTGTCATTAAGACTCTGCTCACTTTCTTTTTCTCTGTCTAACCTCTGTGTGGTGGCAAAGATGGTGCAGATTGCTCTTGGCTGGTGTGGTTCTTAGTGCTCACAGGCTGAACTGCCCACCCCGCTTTTCACAGCATCTGCTGTGGGTTCCCATCTAGGAACCAGCCCCAGTGGGAGGGGGGAGAGCCCTGTTAGAAGGGGAAATGTTAGGTTCCAGAAGGAAAGAAGGACTCTCCTACCAGAATAAGGGATGAGGGGCAGGCAAAAACAATTGATATATTTTTATTTTATTTAGGGAAAGGCAATCAGATTCATATTTTTATAAAAGTATACTGAAGAGGCAGGGCAAGGAAGCTTATTGGTTAAAAAAAAAAGATCCTTTAGAAATAAAGTTTAAGAACATTTCAGACCATCATCCTGTCAGATTTGGAAGGCCTTTTGTTCTTCTATTTTTAATTTGTTTCCCTACGGATAAAACTGTCTGCTTTGATTTTTTTTAAAAAAAGAGAGAGAGAGAGAGAGAGATTGAAAAGTGTTGATAGTTTTCTTTGTTTTGCCCTGGTTAACTTGCCACTGATACTGAAACATTTCATAGGTTATTTTGCCTATATTAGAAGCTAACTAACAAGAACAGTGACCCACCCCCCAAAAAAATAAATAAATAAGAATAAAAATCTTGAGTGACTGTATTTAAAATTTATGGCAAATGACCTATTTTTAATGCTAGTGAAAGATGGTAACATTACAAATGAAACTTCCTAGCAGCTGAACAATGAGAACACAAATTGTGGGTGGTATACATTATTCTTGCTAACTTTTATACTTATAAATTCCACAGACCCAAACCCATATATCTCAGTTATAATTCCAAGAGGAAGCAGGTGGTTAAATTTTTTCTTACTCGGGTCTTCAGCCCTTTTCTGATTTTTCCAGACTAGGATATCTTAACCTCCGTATATCACTCTCTCATTTTTACTGAGCTAAAGTTACGATGGAATCCCCAAGTTTAATTTCTTCCTCTGGCACATGGTAGTTTGTTGATTAACACCAAAGATGCAGTGTATTCAAGAGAAGAAAATAGTATGCTGTCAGAAAAACTGGCTTTAGGTTTTGGGAAATGTTTTTACTACCCAGTAAAACAACTGGAAAGATTATAATCAAAGCATTTCCATCTTACTTGTAAACAATTACAGCAGTCCTTACACGGATGCCACATTACAAGACTGGGGAAAATTTACTGGATTCCATTCTAATGCAATTAGAGCTAATTTTGTTCTTTAAATGAATAAAAGGTCAGCTAGTAAATCTAGCTTATCTTGAGTCCAGACTTCAATAAATTGTTTTATTTAATTTGTTGTAAAAGATCTTATCCTTAATGGGTCTAGGTCTTATTAGTTCACTTAGGTTTTAAAATATTTATGACCACCTTTTTAGATATGATTTGAATGATAGTTGGAAAGTTTCTCCCTGCAGTGTTATCAAGGCCCAAGATCACTAATTGAGTGAATATAGGAAGGTACTTAAGATTTGTTATCTAGACAAAGCTGATGCGGACTTCCAGAATTTAAATGTTCTTCAACCTGTGACAGGCAGAGGTTATTTAGCTATATCATGGTAACCTTTTGGATACTATCTGACTATAATTTCCCCTACAGATCAAACTACTCACACTTCTAGTGTTTAAAGAGAATGTATACCTACTGATGAGAACACTCTTACTATTACTGACAGCAACATAGAAAATTTAAATTCTTTGCATTCTGTTGTTCCCTGTCTTTTTAGGGGCTATAACATTAAAATACTTACATAGAGACTTTAGAGGCGTAGTGTGATGCTTCTTCCTTCCTGTTGCCACTCCAGCCTTTGTGGCTCGTGAGATGGAAATTTGTGTCACTGCCCGACCTCTGTGATTTAGAACAGGGGTCCCCAACCCCCAGGCCGCGGACCGGTACCAGTCCATGGCCTGTTAGGAGCTGGGCCGCACAGCACGAGGTGAGCAGCGGGCGAGTGAGTGAAGCCCCATCTGCCACCCCCTGTCGCTTGAACCAACCCCCTCAACCTGCCCCCCACCCCCCGTCTGTGGAAAAATTGTCTTCCACAAAACCAGTCCCTGGTGCCAAAAAGGTTGGGAATCGCTCATTTAGAATATTGCAGCCTTTTTCAAATGTGGCTGCCGTAGTCTGAACACATGGGTTGGGTTGAGGGACATGTCACCGTGGGGACTGACTAGCCGCGTTACCCCATTTGGATTTACTCTTCTGGGTTCCAGAGCTGCATCTGTCCTCATGGCTTGTCCTCCAGGGTCCAGCAAGGAGCCCAGCATCCCTCCTGATCTTCAGGACCAGCTCCTTCTCCATCCCCGCCTTTCCTGACCCCGCCCTCTCCCCCCCACCCCGGAAGTTCTTTCCCTTCCTTATCTCTTCTCCTCTGTATCTTTCTCTCCTTCCTTCTGGTATCTTCCCTTCAGCCTTGGGTTCTACCATCTTAAACCTTCCCACCTTCACCAGCCTCCCCCTCTAGATGAGGGAAAGGCCATGTAACTTCCTCTTTTCATTCTCGCTTCTCAAAGCATATTCCTTGTATGTACTTTGCTCCAATTTTTTTTTCCAGCTTTATTCCTAAACTCCCTATGCTCTGGTTTCTGCCCTGGAGACTTTTCTGAAGCTTCCCATTAACATGATTAAATGCATCCCAAGGCGGTGCTGCAGGCCTGTGACTTCATCCTTCCTGCTTCTCAGATACCGTTGTTCCCACCAAGCCCTTTATGAAACTCTCTATTCCTTGGTACTCTCTATTCTTGGTACTACGTGCATCTGATTCTCTTTCTCCATCGTTGCTTCTTTCTTTGATCACTTTTTCTTTCTCTTCTTGCCCTTGGCCTACTACTCCCTAAAGTTTCTTTTTCACTCTTTTCAAAATTAGGTGATGATGATTCCCAAATCTTTACTTCCAGCTCAGATTTCTCCCCAAAATGCAGACTAATCTGCCCAGTTACCTGTTAGAAAGTCTGGAAAAACCAGAGGCACCTCAAACATGGCCTCTCCAAATTGAACACACCATTATTTCCCCAACCTTGTACTCCTTATGCTTTTTATTTGTTGATGATGAGATCAGAGCCTCCATTTTCAAGCTGTCTTAGTTTCTAGAGTAACTTGAAATTAGACAAATACACTCTGGCTGGGAGAATTGGGAGATTTTATTTATGTCATATCACCAGATGGGATATCTGAAAATTAAGACATGAATGTCTCCCAGCTCCAAAAGTGTTGTTTTGAACAAAACTTAAAGAAAGAGAAAGACCCTTCCCTGTGAGGTCTCCTTTGAATGTCACCTGAACTCTTATACCTCCCAGTCACCATCTTCAAATTTGGGTCCTTCCTCCTTGTCTAGACTCAAGTAGTCATCAGCACCAGAGGAGGAAAGATGTTGATGCCTATTCACAGCCCTCTGGAGCTGCCCCCCCCCCCAACACCAGGCAAAGATGCCTTTGGCTTGGAAACACAAATGCCCTTCGCTACTGGGCTATTTTGCCTCCTAGAGAGAATAACTATTTTGCCTCCTAGAGAGAATAGCTATTTTGCCTCCTAGAGAGAATAACAGATTTTTCAGTTTTCCACTTTTCAAATCAAGTGCCCAGTGCCGATCACCCTACACCCATCTGAGCTCTAAGCTCTACCCTCTAACTGTAAAAGCTCCAGCATCACAGAAACCCAAGGCAGGGGGATACCTCCCTCCCTTACTCCCAACCCCTCACCCACCCAACAACCAACCAGTCCCCAGCCCCTCCCCGCCTTACCGACAATATTTGTCAATTCCTTACCCTCTTCTCCTTTCCTGCTGCCTCTCAGAACTGTTCTCCATACTTAATCCCTCCAGAGCAATCTGTCCAGAACGCTTATGCTTTATACGTTGTGGTGCTTCCAAGCTGCTTGCGGTTTCCCATGCAGAACAGGATGCCTTGCATCTTCATTCCTTTTCTCAGGTTGTCCCATCTGCCTCAAATGCCTCCACCCCCCTGCCTCTTCATGGGAGTCACTCGTATTCATCTTGTAAAACTGTCAGTTGTCATTAGGGAAAGTGATCACAGCCCACCTTCCCACCCCTGCCCCAGGCTAGCCATCCTTCTGCCAAGTGCCCAGAATACACTGTTTTCATCCAAATTGTTCAACTTCGTATGCTTTATCGATCTACCTTTATGTGACTGTCTTCCCCCGTTTCTTGGAAATTGAGGGTGTGCCCCATTCACCTTGAACCCAGCCACCCAAGGGTAGGAGACGTAGTAGACGGGTGATAAATATTTGTTGAGATGGATTCACGGACTGAAACAGTCTCTCATCTGTTGAACCATAGCACTGATTTTCACTCTGTTTGAACAAGCTTTCATAGATTTGAAGTGGCATCAAAATAAAGTTTAATTGAGTTACTTTTCCAGAATGGCTATAACATTAGGAGTTGGTTTTATCAAGTAAAAACCCCTTAAGTGGGCCCATGAGCCATGGCCGCTGAGCCCGCGCATCCGGAGCCTGTGCTGCGCAACGGGAGAGGCCACAACAGTGAGAGGCCCGCGTACTGCAAAAAAAAAAAAAAAACCCTTGAGTAAGAGGGCTGAAGGGGATAGAGGAAGCTTACTCTTAGCCCTGGAGTACAATGGGAAGGCTACGTTTGGTCTTGAAATCTTCTGTCAGAGATTGCTTCTCCTTCCTAAACTGTGACTCTTGGTATTCTGCCTAACTTTAGAGGTCCTTTGAATAATAAGAGGATGCTGAAAATAAGTTGCTTAAAGGAATTGGAAGATCCTACAGATGGAGTGACTAAGTTTCCAAATGTGTTTTATTAAATAATGTAAAGTTGGTCATTCTGTAGTCTATGTAAAAGGGAAATGTGGATTTTTTTAAAGACTTGCATTATCTATCTAGTAACAGATGCACCTCTCATATACTCTGGATAGATGAAAAATGACACCTCTCAATATGAATCTGCTTTTCTTTGAATCTGGGAGTAGCTTTTCTCCCAGAGCACACTCACTGATTGCCCATCTTTGGCTCTCTATGCCATATGTACTTAGGATTTTAATCAATTACTTCTGCTTCTTTAGTCCACAAAGGTGAAAAAACATATATGTGTGTGTATACATCTCTGTATACAGCACATGCTATAAGTATATATATATTTTTTCCATGCTATTTACTGAGGAAGATAAAAATTCATGTAAAGCATGGTGATTTTTGGTGAAGACACAGCAGCTATTATCAAATTTTAATATATTTTGAAGTAGTAGTGTTGGGTTCTCCAAGCATGACTTCAGTAATAACTGAATATTATAACACTACAGTGAGATACAAATCTTAATCACAATCCTGTTCATTTTTCAGGTTCACTGAATATCATCTTACTGCTTTTAATGTTTTCAAATAACTGGGATGTTATTTAATCCTAAAATGAATGAATGAATGAGTGAAGGTTTATCTTTTATGGTTAACTTGCAACTTTAGCATATGTTCATGTAAAAGCATCTCATCCTCCTCTGTAGACTCCAGGCTCAGAGAGATTAAAAGTGAACTTTCGGGGCTTCCCTGGTGGCGCAGTTGTTGAGAGTCTGCCTGCCGATGCAGGGGACACGGGTTCGTGCCCCGGTCCGGGAAGATGCCACATGCCGCGGAGCGGCTGGGCCCGTGAGCCATGGCCGCTAAGCCTGCGCGTCCGGAGCCTGTGCTCCGCAACGGGAGAGGCCACAACAGTGAGAGGCCTGCGTACCGCAAAAAAAAAAAAAAAAGTGAAGTTTCATCAGTGTTGAATGTTCAGTTTCATTTGGTTTTGCTTTTTCCTACTAAATGTACCCTTTCTTTGCTGTAGAGAAGCAGAAGCTTTTCTAAAATCACAAAATCTTTTAGAAGTTCTGACTCCAGGGAATTTGGTTTTTGAAAAGAACCCTGACAGTGCTCTAGACAACACCCTCATGGTTTTACATTTTTTAAGAATTGTTTTGCATTTGAAAAACACTAATTTTGATTATATACATAGTAAAACTGTGTCGAAGGAGATACACTTGTGCAAATGGTAAATTTGAATCAGATGTTGGTTCTTCTCTCAGGAACGTAGATGTAAACAATCATAATAGAGGTAGAAAGTGTTCAAGTCTATAAGAGATACATCTCAGATGATACAGAAGTTCAAGGTGATTGCTTCCAGCAAGGAAGGATCAGAAAAGACTTGGGTGGAGCAGAGTCTGAGGAGGTCCAAAGTGCTGACCTCCTAAAGTCACCTGAAATAACTCTGTGTGTGTGGTTGTGTCACCAACAAGATATGCATTGAGGTTCCTTCCTTTCCATTTATTTTTGACTTGTAGGCAACTTTATAAATTTAATTTTCTGAATATGTAAGACATTTACTTGCCCCCAAAGTTGAAACTACGTAATATGTTCAGAGACGTCTTGCTTTCTGCCCTTTCCCTCTACCTTTATCCTCCTCGACCTATAGCTTACCATCTTTCTTTTCTTAAATTATCCTTTTGTATATCTGTTTGCAAAAATGAAGAAGTATGCATTATTTATTATTTATCTAAGTATTCATGCCCTTTTAGGGTATTTTACAGATTTTGAACATTTGACAATAGAAGTCTAATCATTTGGATATCTTCTTTGGAAATGAAGATTCTACAGTGGCTATATTTTCCTCTAATTACTTCATGCAATCTGTTTCATTTTTCAAATAGGTCATGCCTGAATTAAAAGACAAAATGTTTGCTACTTGGTATGTACTTGGGCTATGACAAGATAAGATGATGTAAATATTCAAGAGGCAAGCCATGAGCTTGAGGAATTAAATCCATTTACAGTTATGTGCTAATTATATGAATGCTGAAAGTCGAGCTGTGAGGATCAAGAAGAATAAGGATAATGATTGATTTGAAGAATCAACATAGCACTGATTCTCATAATTGTCTTTGTTATTTGTTCCTTTTGATCACATGTGAAATATGGAAATGACTGTGTTACACTTTGGCATTTTAAGTACCGATGCTCTAAAATATAATTTCTCCTAAATTCTGAATATTTGTTTATGTACCTAAATGCGATAAATTAAATACTTGGTATATTAATTTTATATTCCCACATATAACAAATGACCCCAAAACTTAGCAGCTAAAGCAATAAACGTGCTACTTCCTAGTTTCCCGTGGGTCAGGAATTCGGGTGGTCCTGACTCCAGTCTCCGTCAGGCTGCTGCCCAGGGCTTCAGTCACTGGAAGGCCTCACCAGGGCTGGGGAATGCAATGCGGGCTCACACATGGCTGTTGGCAGGAGGCCTCAGTTACTGGTCACATGGGTCTCGTCCTAAGGCAGCTGCAGTGTCTTCATGACTTAGCTTCTGAGTTTTGCAGAGCAACTGATCCAAAAGAGAGCAAGGCAGAAGCTGCAGTGTCTCATGACCTAGCTCGGATGTCACACACAGTTGTTTTCATGATATCCTGTTAGCTATCCAAGTCAGAGCCCACCCAGGCTGCGAGGACACTCCACCAGGGTGGGCGGAGCCTGCCTGACATGCTTGGGCTTAGTATTTCCGGGACTTTTACAAGAAAAGTAAGAGAGCAAAACTGTGACGTTTTAGATAACCACAGACACAATGATCCGGTTTTATAGTAATATATAGTGAAATCTTAGCTTACAATACAACATGGGAATCTGTTTCATGTGTATCTCAAAAGGTGCATGGTATTTCTGAGATTGATCAAAGTTCTAAATCTGAAGAAGAAAATCAAGTTGTGGCTTGAATATGTGTGTGTGTGTGTGTGTGTGTGTGTGTGTACGTATATATATATTTTTTTAATCAAAGTGGGTTTTCTCCCAGACATCAAAGAACTTCCCTGTTGAGAAGTTTATATAACATTCATGGAGGTGCTTACAGTAGTCTTTACCTATGGCATCGTTTTGTCACCATTTAAAAATGGCTGTTGGCTTTTGAGGCAAGTAAGTGAGCCACGTGAGGGAACTTTTGAACTTTGTGCAGCTCAGTAGCCAGTCATACGGACTTTGATAACTTTGATGGCCGGCTTCACAGTGTTTGCACACAAT
Organism: Stenella coeruleoalba; assembly: GCF_951394435.1. Classification (NCBI taxonomy): domain Eukaryota; kingdom Metazoa; phylum Chordata; class Mammalia; order Artiodactyla; family Delphinidae; genus Stenella; species Stenella coeruleoalba. Next base: position 159,134,367 of record NC_137147.1, read on the forward strand.
CGCTGACTAATGAGGATCATTAAACTCCCCATGTAGACGTATCCAAATGGTGTTTGCCTCTAACCTCCGAGCCTCTGTGTGGCTGGAGAGGTGAGGACGGGCCCTTTGTTGACTTGTCAAGCTGTTGAGTTTGCATTACAGGCCAGGCAGCGCATGACCCACTCTATTTATTTCAGTGTTTTGTGCTGGGGAAACAGGTAAAGAAATCCTGCCAAAAATCCTCCTTCTGCATGTTTTTATGAATAACACCAGTGTTTATAGCAGCTAGAGCCCTCTGATCAAATCCTCCAAAAGATGTAATGTTAGCAGCATGGAGCCATTGTGGGACCCAGCTGTGGGCGGTGTTGGTTACTCTGAAGACATTGCTAATTCAACAGAGAGCTCTGGAGGAGAGCTTACTATTGCAGTTAAAGAGGAGGGAGAGTGCCACTAACGGAAAGAAGTACAGAGAAAGTGCTGTTTAGAAGTAGGAAACAATAAAGATCGGTGGTGGAGGCCAATAGGAACCCCAAATTATTTTTACAATGATCATATTAGGTTGAGTAATGATAGCTTATCTCACAAGTGATGAGAAATTATATCATGTGATACTGTTTATGTATTTTTTCTGTAATGTTCAAAAGTAAAGAGATAATAAAAGAATTGTTCTCAAAACTGTGCCTCCAGTTACCACAAAAGCAACTGAGCAGCTAGAATCAAATAACTTTCAAACTCTGTGAATTTTCTGGTGAAATTCAAAAGAGTTGGGAAAGACAATTCACTTGAGAGCCCATATAATACCAATCTAACCTCTTGGAAGCAGAAAATTAGGACGTGTTTTGTCTCATCAGCACTGAGTTACCCACTTTTATGTTTTTTCCTTTTGCTACTCAGAAAATTTGAATGAGAAATATAAGTATATAAATCAATACATAGCAGATTTAAAGGGGAAATTTAATTGAACTGGAGGAATATTTGGCATTTTGGAAGGATTACCTTTATTATGAGTTATTTTCATTAAAAGACCATTTCTCTGAGTTGAAAAATAAGATTTGTACAAGTAGGTATTTCTGAGATTTCAGGTACTGCCCCATAAATTGATCAACAGTCTGTTTACGTCCATTGGCTGCACTGCTAATGCTAAACCATTTTCATGGGCACCATTCACAGACCTTGTAGGAAAGGGAAAAATCTAAGAAGAATAGAAAGAGAATGAAACGGGATTGAGAAAGAGTCAGGCAAGGCAAATAATATTCATTATGGGTTTGGTATAGCTTAAAACAACTTAAAAGCATTTCACATAAAATAATGAAACCTTCATGATGTGTTTGTACCTTGCATTGGTGTCGTGATCATTCTTGGTCTAAGAATGAGTAGACAGATGAGGAATTAGAATCCATGTTGGCAAATAGAAATCTCAGTGGTCTTGGGACTCATTAAGTAGTGTGGAAGGAAGGTAGGCAGGAAGGAAAGAATAGAGGAAACTGACCTATTTTTAAATATTTTAAACAGGCAAAAAATATTCAAAAGTAAAATAATTATTCTATAGGAGCATTCTTCCTGTAATATTAGGCATTAAACATATTAAAGTTGATAAACATGTATCAAGACACTGTGTCTAATACTGCAGATAATTCAAAGACAAGTAAGATAGTACATACCTTACTCCTAAGGAATATACCACCTAATGTGAGTGATAAAGACAGATATACACACAGTTAGGATACAAAGCAGCCATGGATATTGTATATTTTTGAGAAGGCCCAAGACTGTTATTTCAAAGAAAATACCTGAGAGCGTTTGTTATAGATGATAAAATTCAAGCTTTTATGTGAAAGTTAGAATTTTGGAAAACATATCATTACAAATTGACAGCTCCTCAACAATTTAAGAAATTTTTGATGAGATGATGGTAACACCAACAAATATGATTTTTTTAATATTATATAATGTATAAATATTTGAAAGATCTGCATAATTCAGTGAACCAATATTCCAGATCACCAGTGCATGATGTTATAAAATCATGCATTGGTAAAATATCTATTCAAAGTGCCAGACAGATCAATGGACTTTAATATAACAGAATATCAAAAGCTTATTGATATGGTTTTAGATTGCACATTGCAACTAACTTGTAGGAAACTGCCACTTGCTTTTCATTAAAAAAAATGCTACCTGTTAACGTGTAATGGGTTTGTTATTGTTATCTTTAAATGAACTCTCCAATTATTTTTAAATTTCTCAGTTTCAATTTTTAATATGGTAAGTGTTGGCAGATATACTGCACATAAACAAAAGTTCTTTATGTTTCTCACTAATTTTTAGATTGTAAAGGGATCCTAGGACCAAAAAATTTGGGAATTGCTACTTTAGAATTTCTTTTAGTAAGGGTCCACTGGTGGCAAATTCTCAGATTTTGCTTGCCAGAAAATGTCTTTATTTCATCCTGTTCCTTTTTTTTTTTTTTTTTTTTTTTGCGGTACGAGGGCCTTTCACTGTTGTGGCCTCTCCCGTTGTGGAGCACAGGCTCCGGACGCGCAGGCTCAGCGGCCATGGCTCACGGGCCCAGCTGCTCCGCGGCATGTGGGATCTTCCCGGACTGGGGCACGAACCTGTATCCCCTGCATTGGCAGGCGGACTCTCAACCACTGCGCCACCAGGGAAGCCCCTCACCCTATTCTTGAAAGATGTTTTTGAAGACAAAATTTATTTGCCTTTAGCATATTGAAGATGTTATTCCACTGTCTTCTAGATTTTAGCATTGCTGTTGAGAAATCAGCTGTCACCTATTTCCTCTTTGAAAGTAATTGTCCTTTTTTCCTTTGGGCTCTTTTCAGACTTTTCTCTTTGCCTGTGATATTTTATCTTTTCACTCTGATGTGTGTATGTATAGATTTCTTTTTATTTATCTTGCCTGGGATTTGTTGGGCTTCTTAAGTCTGTGGATTAGTATCTTTCATCAGTTCTGTAAAAGTCAGATATTCTATGTTAACATTTTACCTCTGTTTCATTCTCTTTCTAGAATTTAGATTAAACAGTACTAATTAGACCTTTTTATTGTATTTTCTTTGCCACTCCAGGCTACATTCTACATAATTTCTTCTGTTCTATTCAGTTTATAGTTCTCCCATCCACTGAGTTTTAAATTTCAGTTACTGTACTTTCCATTTCTATAAGGTCTGTTTGGATCTTTTCAAATCTGCTAGATAACTCTGTGTAACCTCCTATTACTTGCAGATAATTTCCAGTTTTGCCTTTTATTTTTTTAAACACTGTAAGCAGAGTTGTTTTGTAGTTGATAATTGTAGTATCTGCGGTCTTTATGGGTCTCTTTATACTGTCTGTTATTTCTTCTGGTTCTCCCTCTTGCAGCCTTGCTTCCTTATATGTTTATCTTTGATTCTGTGCTGCTTTTTTCCTTAAATAATTGTCTGTATTAATAATATGAAGCCTAGATTTTAAGTTACTTCCTTTCAAGATGATTAGTGCTGGGTACCTAGGTGCATTACAAGTCCAAATTACTTTAACTATGTTGTCCTGGACCACCAGAGTTGAGAATTCATGAGATCTGATTCATTCTTACCTAATTGGTATAGCCTGTTGGGAGTCCTTAATGTGGGGAGGGAGTTCTATAAGACTTTCCACTTTGACAGGCCCTGGGCTTTGAAACCTGTCCCCTGTATCAAAACCAAAGATCAGATTCACCTTATACAAATGCCCTCAGAGTGAAACATCTGTGTTCTACTTAACTCTCTGGGTTCCTGCTTTTCCTTTAGTTTTGGTTCCAGCACCCTTATTTTATTTTATTTTATTGTTAATATCTTTATTGGAGTATAATTGCTTTACAATGTTATGTTAGTTTCTGTTGTACAACAAAGTGAATCAGCTATAAGTATACATATATCCCCATATCTACTCCCTCTTGAGCTTCCCTCCCACCCTCCCTATCCCATCCCTCTAGGTGGTCACAAAGCATCGAGCTGATTTCCCTGTGATATGCAGCAGCTTCCCACTAGCCATCCATTTTACATTTGGTAGTGTATATATGTCAGTGCTACTCTCTCACTTCGTCCCAGCTTCCCCTTCCCTGCCTATGTCCTCAAGTCCATTCTATACATCTGCATCTTTATTCCTTCCCTGCCACTAGGTTCATCAGTACCATTTTTTCAGATTCCATATATGTGCATTAGCATACGCCAGCACCCATATTTTAAACCATTATGGGAAACTGCCTCCCAGAACAGTGTTTTTAAATTTTAGTCTAACCATAAGAATAAGGAGTCGCTCGCCCTATGGATATAAATGCCAGAGTAATAACTTGGACCTCTCATCTTACATGTAAGGCAAACCTCACTCAGTAAGCACAGAGGGACAGCAGAGTGTAGTTGTTAAGATCACGGGTTCTGAAATCAGGCTGCCTGGGTTTAAATCCTGGCTCTGTCTGTGAACTTGCGCAAGGTACTTAATCTCTGTGCCTTGGTTTCTTCCTCTACAAAAGGAGGATAATATCAGCACTTGTTATTTCATTTGGTTGTTATGAGGGTCAAGTGAGATAGGCAAGTAAACATTCAGCAGGTGCCGGCATGCACTTGGCTTTCCAGCACTCACAACAGCTGGGAACTTGGTTACTACTGGATCAGTATTCACTATGAATTACATTAAGCATCTATTGAGTGTCTCCTGGACAAACAGCCCATGTTAAATTCTCTTGGTCTTTGGCTACATTCGAGTTAGGAAGGTGATCACACTCGCGTGAAACAAGTGGAGAGCAAGTAACAGCACTATTTATTTGCTTGTGTAATGATGGAATTTTTGAAATACTGTTTTATAGTCTTCTGATCAGAATAGCAAAGAATTGGTGCTTTGTAGGGGAGGTGTTTTTCTAAACAAGGACTTTGAGAAAGAGGCCCTGTGTGGATTGGTCATGACAGTGCTGAGCATGACATGAGCAGTGGCCATGACACTTCACATTTGTACATAGTTCTTGACGTGTTCCGCCCTATTCAGGTTCTCACCATAGCCCTCACAGGCAACTATCTTTATTTATACTTTGTTGATCAGAAAAGCAAGGTCTAGGAAGGTCAGTGTGGGATCGTAGGAAGAGGTAGGTCAGTGCAGCCTATTTTAGAGAACAGCTCCAGATTCCTAATAAAGGTGAAACTTTATGCCTAGGAATATAGCCCAGGGAGATTCATCACCATATTTACAAGTTAACATGTAACATTTACAAGGTGATACATACAGTCAGTAGGGCAATGGGCAAAAACCCTTTGACTTATTCATACTATGGAATACTATATAGTAATTAAAATAAGTAATATATACCGATAAGTCAAGAGCATAAAACTAAGTGAGCAACTAGTAAACAAATAAGTTCTAGGGATCTGATACACAGCATGGAGATTATAGTCAACAATACTGTATTAACAAATGTCAAGGTTGCAGGAGACTAGATCCAAACAATTCCCTTCAAAAAAAGAAATGATAATTACGTGGTGTGATAAAGGTATTAGCTGAGGCCACTGCAGTAATCATTTTGCAGTTTACAAATGTGTCAAGCCGACACATTGTGCAAACTTACACAATATTGATTATATCTCAGTTACAAAAAAAACTAGGTGAGGAAAGCTAGGTGCAAACGATAAATACAGTGTGAATTGTTTGTATACTTGAAACACATAAAACAGCGGTACGACATGCATTGTTTAAGGGTATCTGCAAAGGCAGAAAAAGTTCAAAGAACAAAAATTTAGAAACACAGCTCCCGGCTGGAGGACAGTGGTTCCTTCTGGAGGAGGGAGGGAGGGAGACCAGAAGCAAATATGTTTTCTCTAAACTTGAGATGATATCCTTTTTTCCCCTCAAATAAAGGCACTTTGTAAAAAGAAAAGAAGAGTTTCAGAATCAAATAGACCTCGGTTCTAAGCCTGCCACCCATTTACCCAAATTCCTTTCTCTCTCTAATCCTGTTTCCTCATCTATAAAACGGGGTCACTATAACTTCTTTGAAGTTGTTGTGAGGACTAGATGAGGTGATGTATGGAGAGCACCTAGTATAACATCAGCTGCTTAGAGGTGCACAGTAACTAGTACTTTTATTTTTTTATTTTTTTTAACATCTTTATTGGAGTATAATTGCTTTACAATGGTGTGTTAGTTTCTGCTTTATAACAAAGTGAACAGCTATACATATACATATATCCCCATATCTCTTCCCTCTTGCATCTCCCTGCCTCCCACCCTCTCTATCCCACCCCTCCAGGCGGTCACAGAGCACCGAGCTGATCTCCCTGTGCTATGTGGCTGCTTCCCACTAGCTATCTATTTTACATTTGGTAGTGTATATACATCCAAGCCACTCTCTCGCTTTGTCACAGCTCACCCTTCCCCCTCCCCATATCCTCAAGTCCATTCTCTAGTAGGTCTGTGTCTTTATTCCTGTCTTGCCCCTAGTTTCTTCATGACTTTTTTTTTTAGATTCCATATATATGTGTCAGCATACGGGATTTGTTTTTCTCTTTCTGACTCTGTATGACAGACTCTAGGTCCATCCACCTCACTACAAATAACTCAATTTCGTTTCTTTTTATGGCTGAGTAATATTCCGTTGTATATATGTGCCACATCTTCTTTATCCATTCATCTGTCAATGGGCACTTAGGTTGCTTCCATGTCCTGGCTATTGTAAATAGAGCTGCAGTGAACATTGTGGTACATGACTCTTTTTGAATTATGGTTTTCTCAGGGTATATGCCCAGTAGTGGGATTGCTGGGTCGTATGGTAGTTCTGTTTTTAGTTTTTTAAGGAACCTCCCGTACTGTTCTCCATAGTGGCTGTATCAATTTACATTCCCACCAACAGTGCAAGAGGGTTCCCTTTTCTCCACACCCTCCCCAGCATTTATTGTTTGTAGATTTTTTGATGATGGCCTCTCTGACTGGTGTGAGGTGATACCTTATTGTAGTTTTGATTTGCATTTCTCTAATGATTAGTGATGTTGAGCATTCTTCCATGTGTTTGTTGGCCATCTGTATGTTTTCTTTGGAGAAATGTCTATTTAGGTCTTCTGCCCATTTTTGGATTGGGTTCTTTGTTTTTTTGATATTGAGCTGCATGAGCTGCTTATAAATTTTGGAGATTAATCCTTTGTCAGTTGCTTCATTTGCAAATATTTTCTCCCATTCTGAGGGTTGTCTTTTCGTCTTGTTTATGGGTTCCTTTGCTGTGCAAAAGCGTTTAAGTTTCATTAGGTCCCATTTGTTTATTTTTGTTTTTATCTCCATTTCTCTAGGAAGTGGGTCAAAAAGGATCTTGCTGTGATTTATGTCATAGAGTGTTCTGCCTATGTTTTCCTCTAAGTTTGATAGTGTCTGGCCTTACATTTAGGTCTTTAATCCATTTTGAGTTTATTTTTGTGTGTGGTATTAGGGAGTGTTCTAATTTCATTCTTTTACATGTAGCTGTCCAGTTTTCCCAGCACCACTTATTGAAGAGGCTGTCTTTTCTCCATTGTATATTCTTGCCTCCTTTAACTTTTACTTTTAAACGACTTACCCCAGGTCACATGCCGGCCTATGGAAGACGTAGGGTTTGAACTCAGATATCCTGGCTCTGAGCCTAGTTCTTCTTCCCCGGCATGGGTTCTGTGGGTAAGACAGTGTTAATGAAGAGACAGAGCAGCACGCAGCTCTAATCACGACTTGGCGACCTCACCAGGGAAGGAGCTGGAGCCTCATCCCCCACTGCCTGACATCTCGGCCAGCCGTGACCGAGCAAGTGGAGAAGCAGGTTGCGGAAGGGCCTTAACCCTGAGCTCCATCGCTCTCTGGACTCTCCAAAAAGTCTTTTGCTGCTAGAAGAACCAAGTGATTGTGCGATCATGTTTTTAGCTACCTGGCTTGACTCAACTATGTGATTTGACTTTTCCTTTTCTCTCTTTTGTTGACAGTGTCATCAGCAAAGTGGTCCCAGCCCCCGAGGCTAAGCCGGCGCCTTCTCTGAACAGACCCAAGACGCCACCGCCCATGCCAGCCCCCGCCCCTGTCCCTGTGCACGTCACCCCCGCCCCCGTGCCTTTGCCCCTTCTGGCCCCGGCCAGCACGCCCCTCACCGGGATGCCCGCTCCGGCCCCCGCAGCCTCGGGATCTGCCAGTTCCAAAGCCCCCGTCCGGAGTGTGGTCACGGAGACGGTCAGCACTTACGTGGTGCGCTACTTTCTATTTTTTGGAGTATTTAAGAAACAGCCACTTAAGAGCTCACTCCTTCCTCATGAAAATGTTTTCAATTAAAAATGCAGCGTCAGATGAATCATTATTGAACCTCAGAGGCAATTCTTTATGACTGGAAAGGCATTTTCATTGCACTTTCAAGCTTTCAGCTGAAAAGTATTGTTAGGATGTTTGCATATTTAGTCTCCATAAATAATGTCAGAGCATTGTTTTTCTTTATTCGGCATTGTTTGGGAAGATGACTATATACCTATACACAGCACAATCAGTGTATAAATATAGAGGTGAATAGTGATAGTTAAACCCCTCATTGACTTTCTTGATCAAGCAGTGATTCACTTAAGAGTATAATTTGTGTGATATACACACGTCTGATGGGCCAGCTGCTCTTTCTGGGCAGCAGCACTAATTATAGTAACTCATTGGCTAAGGTCCAGAACATACCAGGGCCTGCAGAGTGAATGGAAATGAACTTTTAGACACAGAGCTTCCTGAGTCCAAGCCTGTCTTCAGGTGGAAAAACTCACCTTGATGAATGAGTTCGCACGGTTGTCATGGAACCGTTTTTATGTGTTCTCCCCATACTTACTAGTATCAGATCTTACTCAAGCCCTGAATTCAATCAAGTAATAAAGCGCTTACATAAATATGTTCTTTGAGCTCTGTAGAGTGACACATAAACAGGCGACAAAAAGATATCAGGCATATAGAGGTCCTAGCTGAGCTGACACAGCCGAGATCACCAAGTATGTGGACTGAGATCTGTCAGCCTAGTGGCGGTTCGGGTCCTTCTGAATAGATGGGACTGGAGGGTGGCGGGGTCAGACTCCTGCTGTTGTTGTTATAAATCGTGCAAGTATTACATCTCTAAAGGCATTTGGAAAGGAAACTTCAATGAATCATTAAGTATTTGAGGCACTATAATGATACGAAGGATAAGAAGAAAATCTCAAAAATCTTCAGAGAGGATATAAAGACATGAAATATTAACAGGAAGAAAAATATTGGCCATTCAAGACAAAAATAGAAGACATGGTACAAAAATCTGTGATCGTCAAATCAGTCCATTCAAGGACCAGTTGCTACAGGTGTTTAATTGAGGCCGCATCACCCCAAGACGGGTTAATCGGGGAGGATTTTACACTTAATCTCCTCGGCCTCCATTTCTTCAGGTGTAATTAGGGGGTTGATAGACTAGGTGGTCACTGATTTCTGATTCTCCAGTGGATTTTTGAGTTAACTCCCTGGAGATGGATCAGATTTGCATAGACAACATGGATGAAAAGCCTTCTGTCTCCTCAGAGACACTTTGTAGACAGAAGACAAAATGTGTGAATTGAAGGAAAGACACAGGCTATACAGCAAAAGGGCTGATTTTGTCACTGCCCAATCTGTGACATTGGAACTGTCACTGACATTCCCTTAGCTCCAGTCTCCCCATTGCTAACCTAGCCAAGCGTTGTTTTAGGATGATGAAACCAAGTAAGACATTTGAAAGAACTTAGTAAACCGTGAAGGGCTGGGCGTTAGTTATTATGGGTGCTGTGGTAGATTTCTCATGTCACAGGGTCACGGCCTCCTAATTTCAAGAAAGGTCAGCCAGCAGCAGGACTGGCCATGCATGGCAGCTTCAAGGCCCAGGGCGCTGGGCCAGCCTTCGCCCCAGACAGCTGGCACGTGCTAACTGGTGGTCTCTCCCCTTGAAACTAGAGAGGACCGAGTCAGGGATGTAGCTGCCCACAGATTTGTTGAGGAAGCCTTCACATCAGCGTCCTCTGCCTCTGTAGAGACTGTTTTGAGAATGGTCAGCCTTAAACTAGTGCATCAGTGGAATGCAGTATCTCTGCCCCCCGTACACCCATCACACACACACAGAGCCATCTCTCCTGCACATCTAGTCAGTGCTGTATTTTAAAGTACCAGAAGAGACCATAGCTTGCAAAATAAACTGAATGAAATTATATGCTGTGTGACTGGAGAAACTTCAGAAAATTATCATTCCTGGTTTTGAATGCCCGTCATAGAATTGTTTCTTCCAAATCGGTCTTGTTCATGTGGAACTTGAGGAAGTTGTTCAGTTAGGGATGCTTCTTATTTGGAACTGCTAAGTTAAGTAAAGCAAAGTTCAGAGCACAGCATTATTTGTTGCAAAATAACATGAAAATGTGTGGCTCTTTGGCCTCCCGCGCGTCCCTTATTTCATTTGCCCTTTAGTTGATTGTACTTTACTGAAAATGTCATAAAGGGAATGGAAAGTTACTTAGTAACAACTCTTTTATATCCTTGATCTTATCAGCTAGTTCAGGAGAAGGGTTTGGCTAATAAGTAATAAGGCGATACATGCACGTTGGCCGTATTTATTAATTCCAGGCCTGTGAATGCGATGGAGGAAACAACATTGAGTTGAGCTCAATAGCTTTCAAAAATATTCGTCATTACTTCCATGAAAACCCTAGTCATTCAGGATGTGTGTGTTTACAGTATTTCTTTAGATAAAAGTGGCTGTAGGTCATATTGCTTACAGAAATAATTATAAAATGCTTTGTTTTTATGACTTACAAAAGAGAGTTTAAAATATTCATTAGAAATGTCTTGGGAGTTCCTTGGTGGCCTAGTGGTTAGGATTCTGGGCCTTCACTGCTGGGCCCTGGGTTCAATCCCTGGTCGGGAACTGGGATCCTGCAAGATGAGGGCCAAAAAAAAGAAAAAGCAATGTCTTATCACTGAACACTTAGTAGCCGTTTGCTTTTTCAGGTGATCCCAGGATATCACAGCTTTACTAAACTGTTAACTACTGGGTTTTTTGTTTTTGTTTTTAGTTTAATCTGTCTGTGTAGTAGCTTCACAGTGTGAAGTAATGATCCTTATTGTGCCCTTTTTCGGATACTTCCTCCTCAAAGCATCTCTGTTTTGCTCCCTCCCCTGCAACCCCAGATCCGGGACGAATGGGGGAACCAGATCTGGATCTGTCCCGGCTGCAACAAGCCCGATGACGGGAGCCCCATGATTGGCTGTGATGATTGTGACGACTGGTACCACTGGTGAGTCCCCATCGTGGCCCTGGGGGGAGGGGCTCTGCACACGGGGTGTGGGGGTGCCTCTGGCCCGTCCTGGCTTTTCCTCCAGGGCAGTTCCCCTCCGGAGAGCAGCATACGGAGCAGAATCACTGCCGAGAGAAAGGCGTTCATGTGAATTGCAAACATCACGAGTCTTTGGACTATCATTATTCGGCCTCAATTCCAAATGTGTTGCTTAGCTTATGTGCCCCCTGCTTTAACAAAGGACGAGGAGCTAGAGGGGGTTCCCTTGCCTTCTCGCCAGTCGTTTTCTGTAGCAGCTGCAGCGCTTGATGGCAACGCTAAGGGAACCCCCGTAAACGTGTCACACAGTGCAGAAGTGAGGGGACGGCTTGTGTGGTTTCTGCGCCTCTTCAGCGCCCCCCCAAAACCGAAGAAACACCATCGAAATGCATGCAAACAGCCTTCCCGTTTTATCTTGAAAATATCAGATATAAAAAGATAGGAGTCCACTTAGTCACGTGCTATATGATATCTCTGAGATAAAAACAAAGCCGTGGCTCAGAAGCATTAGACTATTTCTGGCTGAAAGGATGAATGAGCTAATTAATTTCTCCAGCGGGGCCTGGAGAGGGGCTTTGTGTAAGGTGATCACCCACACGCCCAGCAGTAGCGCAGCATCCGTCAGAGCTATGTGACTTGGATTTCTGGTAAATACACCACAGACTTAGGACATTATTTAATGACTTGAAATTCTTTAAAAACACAGGAAAAGAATGTGTGGATAAATAAAGCTTGTTTGTCTGAAGCCTTTTCTTCCTTGGTAACCATGCAGGCCCTGCGTCGGAATAATGGCCGCACCCCCAGAAGAGATGCAGTGGTTCTGTCCCAAGTGTGCCAACAAAAAGAAGGATAAAAAGCACAAAAAGAGGAAGCACCGGGCGCACTGACACCCCGGGGGCCCCTGTCCTGACGCCTCGGGGGAGGTGCTGTGACCCCGCCTCCGTGTCACCTCCCACCATGTACCTGCAGGTTATGAACCTCGCAAGACTGAGGACAGAAACACACCACCCACAGGGATTTTCCTTCTGGAACACCCCAGCCCGGGGCCACATGGTCGTGACCGAAGGAAAGCTCACATGGAGGCGGGCACCGGGGCCACCTTGCCTCCGTTTTCTATTACCAGTGACAAGTATTACTAATAAAAAGACCATAATCTTCCCTTTCGATTTTCTTGATTCTCTCCAGGGCCTTTTCCTTAAGGTGTTAGATGAGAAGTGGCTTGTGGCCTGCCTTGACCGTGACCGAGGGTGACGTTGGTAGTCTGTCTGCGCCTCCAGCCTCCTTCCCTCTCTAGTGAGATAATCATAATCACATAAAAGAAAACTCCAGGTGGAGTGTCGGTAAATATTTTTGTGATGAAAAATATATGAAGCTTCCCCTCCCTCCCTGTTTTTAGTACTAACATGTAAAATGTTCAGGCTTTTTGTGAAATACCTTATATTTTTTAAGAAAAAGGTTTCTATCATGTCCTGTTGGCTTTTGTGCAAATTATTTTTGTTGACTCTCACCTATTTTCTTTCTCTGTTGCCTCCCGACTCTGCCCATTTCTCTAAACTGCTGGTGTTCTTCTCACAGCTTATCCATTTCATCAACTTGTATAAAAACTCTTCGGACCAGGAGATCTCCCCTAATGTAAATAATAAATATTTATGAAGTAGTTATTTTAAAAAAATTTTTATCGTGTTTAATTCTGGCTTTCTCTGAAATCTGCTGTGATTTCAGCCATGTCTGTAATTACTGCTGTACATAAGCAAAGAAGGCTAGAAAAAAAGAGCCATGCGTAGTTCAAAGTTACCCACCTTGAGCTGAACCCATGCAGTACCCAAAACACTGGGGGAAAGGACCCGAGCAGTTGGAAGGAAAACAAGGCAATTTAAATCTGTGGTTTATGATTTGAAATTGTTTTGTTATCTCTTGTTTCTGTAAATTTCTTTGACTTCCTTTTGTTTCAAAGGACATGTAGATTCCCTGAAAGTTAAAAAAAAAAAAAAGAAATATATATATATATATATATATATATATATATATATATATACTGTAGCATTTTGTGTTTATATTGTTTTATTTCTGCAAATCTGTTCATTGATATTGTGGTTTAAGGCTGAAATGAAGTATATTATGAAATTTTTTTTAAAGAAAACTCATCAAATTTCAGGGTATCACAAAACTTTATTATATTACTATACTGCCCACTATTTATTATATGTTATAGATGTCTGAGAGATAAACCAAATATTTTATTTTTAATGTAAAACATCAAATTTAATTTTATTAGCATATTTTAGCAACTTTGGAATAAACATGGACTTTTACTTGATTTTGAAGTAATCCCAACTTGGGCCAGTGTAATGGATATCTTGAATACTAGAATATGGGCTTTGAACCTAATACAAATATATTAATAGAAATTGTGATTTTTTAAAATGCCAAGTAAATTGATATTAGTGTATGAATCATATTTTAAAACATATTATGTGGTTAGAGAAATGAGGCTTTCTGCCATGAATGTTAAATTGCAAATCAGTGGAAATGGAGTCACCCTTTCAAGACTGCAGTATTTCATTGCCCTCCTTGTTCTAGAAGTCAAAGTTTTTCTATCCCTACAAAGAAACAAAGCGTCTATGTTGAGACACGTGTTTTTTGTTCTATTAATTTGAGATCATCCTAAATACTTTATACAATATTTTCACATGCACAAATCTACCCATTAGTGCTTTTTGGAGAGGGATGGGGGTGGGGAAGTGCAAAATAAAGATTATTGGCTATTTCATAGTTTGCTTTTCCATTTTCTTTATTTAGGATTTAGTTCCTCGAGGCATGGTCAGCGTATCTGACGTTGCCATGTCTAAGTGACCTGGTCATGCCACTGAAATAAGAATGGAGGTGCCGATATATAACCTTCCCCCAATCCTACTGTCTGAGAGACTTCAGCCCAAATGACATTGAAGGAATTTCAATCAGTTTGTTGTCCCTTGCTATTTCATGGTTGCTTTCCTAAATCCAGTTCATGATTTTATAAATGGCCTTTGCAATAATAAAACCAAAGAATCATTTTCAGGGGGCTGGAGAGCTCAAGGGATTAGTAATGGAATACAGAGCCTTTCACCTCTAGGTCAGTGAGTTGAATCCAGTTCAGGTCACCAGAGACCCAAGGTTGTTACCGTCTTCTGACTGTTCAGTGGCCTGTATGAAATGGGCTGGTGGTCTCAGTCTCTACTGGATGCCTGTCCGTACACCAACCAAAGGAAGTCTGAGAAACCACAAAAGGAAATGTGGATTAGAAAATGAAACCCTGGTGTTCCAAAGCAAAGTTAGAAAGTTGGGCAAAATCATCCTCCATAAAGTCACACTGAAGAAAAAGAGAGTAATCGCAAATGCCACAGACATCACAAAGAGACTGGAGATTAATTCACTTGGCCTAATGAAGTTGAACTAAACAGGGAAAGGAAAAACCTGTATTGGACCAGAGGGGAGAGGGTTACGTTGGGCAAGATGACAGTTTAATTGGGAGAAAACCTTGAGGGGACCCACGCAAGAAGAAGAAAGTGCGTTTTGACTTTTGAGGGAGAAGGAAATCATAGAGCAGCAGACATTTGAGGAACTACCGGAACTGAGAAAATTCGATGCGGAGGCACCAGGAGAGTATTTCCCTAGGGAGCATGAGAAGTCTCCCAGGGGTCGGGAAGCTGGTGGACCATTGTCACTTATGCCAGCACTACCATCTGACCTCAGCACTGATGATGCTTCGTGAAGAGAAGTAGTCTGGAAAAAAATTGGCCAGGCTAGTGATTTAATTGGAGGGGTTGGTATTCAAGAGGGAGAGAGAGCCCTCCCTCCCAGGAACCCCATTCCTCGGGTGAGCTGATCTGCCCGCGGAGCCCTGAGGACCTGGCCAAGCGCGATTTCTGTGACTGGTGCACTGTTTGTCTTCTAAAGGTGTCTGCACTGAAGCACAGTGAGGGGCTCTATCCTCCAGCTGATTTGTGGCTCCAAATGTCCTGCAGAAAATCAGAGGGCATCAGAGCATTCTGGCTCTGTCGGGCTTTTTGCAAAGATAAAATATAGTGCCTTACCCTACTGTATCACCTAAACCTCCTTTGTTCTCCTTTGAATAGGACGATTCAACAAAGACCTGGTAACCAAACTAAAGTATAAAATGAACACAGATATGGAAACCTGGCCAGTGAGAATGCTAATGAATTAAGTTCACTAAAGGCACACGGGCTAAGTTTTCAATACAAATAGTTTTATGGCCAATCTCTTCAGATCATAGCAGTTTTCTTTAGAAGTTCAAGTCTAGAAGTAGATAGTCGCCCCCCAACTGAAGAATGAAACAGATAATGTTCTGAATAACGTTCTCTCCACAATAGTATCAGTCATTCTCTTAGGAAACCGTTTCTTTGAGAATCTTGCATTCGTTGTGGCCTAAAAAGTCTAAAGTAACTATTAATCCCCGCGTGCCGGCCAGTGGTGACACTGGAAATGAGATATTTAGGTGGACAGCTGAACGTTTTCTTCTTCCTATCAGGGAAACATAACATTTAGTTTATGTGCGAAGTGTTAAAACAACTGCTGGTTACCTTTTTCATCCTGGACAACTCAGCTTTTAGTTTAGTTTATAGAAGGACAGTTTTAAACACTTTGATTCGTTCATTCCACGTTGGCTGGACACACTTCATGAAAATGGCAAAAGTGCATTAGCTCCAAGTTGAGTTTTCCTGCAGTCTGGCCTCCACCGTTTTGTACTTAACTTGTTCCCACCATATTCTGGTATTAATGTGCATTTCATTGAATCCTAAGCCCCTTCCTTACTAGGTTTTTCTCCATTTTTCTCCACATCATCTTTCTATCCACCTTAGACTGCAGTGGTTTTAAACGTGGATATAGCTTTATATAGTTGAAGGGTTTATATTTACAACAAAATATTGAAAAGCTTAGCGAACGGTTACATTAACTATCCTGGGAAGTAGCAGAGTTGACAATATAGGAAAAAATGCATTTGTACGTAAACAGATGGATGCCACAAGATGTAAATGTGCTGGGCTTTCAGAACAGAAGTATATTGGGACTTCCCTGGTGGTCCAATGGTTAAGACTCCGTGCTTCCACTGCAGGGGGCACAGGTTCGATCTCTGGTCAGGGAGCTAAGATCCCACATCCTGCATGCCACGCGGCATGGCCAAAAATAAAAATAAAAAAGAACAGAAGCATATTTTAGGTACTCTGCCCTAAGCAATCATCTCCTACTGTATCCTTGGAACCTCGACAGGATTTTGTTAACCTTCTGAAGTTTTGTGGGAGTTTTTTTTTCTTTGTGGTTTTTTTTGGCTTGGTCTTGTATTTGATTAGCGAAACGCTTAGGATGGGATCATCTTAAGCAAAACAACACAAAACTGAAGATTGTCATTGTTACTGTTCTTCATGAGTTAACTATTGCCCAGTTCAGTGGTTTGAAGCAAATGTCTGTGCTGCTTCTAGGACCTCATTTAAACCTCTAATAAAAGTAGTCATCAGAGGGAGTTCAAATCATCCAAAAAAATCATCAGGTTATATTCTGATTATTTCTTTTCTTATACCATTTGGAATGTTGACTAAGCTTTTTTGGCCAGCTTTTAGAAAGTGAATTCTCTAGAAGAAGGTTTCTAAATGACCAATTCCTCTTCCCTCCTTCATTCTATTACTTTTTAACGTGGCTAATTTACAACATTCACAGAAACAAAGAAGAGGCCCAGAATGTTTTGCACTTAACCACATCCACACGCTTCCCAAAAAACCATTAGGCATCTTCCCAGGCTACGGGGATGCAAAGATGACCTGAGACACGTCCCCAGTGTCACAGAGAGATGACAGAGAATGACATGAGAGACGTGGTCCACATCTCAAAATGGATCGAAGCCAGAGTGCATGGAAAGATGATCAGTTCTGACTCCTGTCTGACCAGTTTTCAATTTTAGGTCCATGAGACCAAGGGACAGCTTACCACAAGACGCCATAAACCAATACAGACATCAGGATATATGTAGTTTGAGTCCTTGTATATAAAGTCCCAAAAGGGCAAAACTACACCACATGTTTCAGGATGCACGCAAAGGTGGGAAAGCAAGGAGGGACCCTCATAAAAGTAAGGATGGCGGCTTCCTCTATGGGGAGAGAGGGGAGCGTGGATGTGGAAGACGCAGTATAAGCAAGCTCGGGCTGCTTCCAGGTACAGGCAGAGTCTGATTCCCTGACCTGGGAGGTGGTTATACAGACACCACTTTATAGCCATTTGTTTAAACTGTATATGTAAGTTTTAGCTATTTCTGTGCTTGTTCTTTTCTACAAGTAAAAAAAAACCTTAATTGAAAAAAAAAAAAGCAGTAAGTTGACAAAATTATAACATTCCCAGGAAGAAAGATTGGATCTGAAACTCCAATCTACTGAAATAAATGTATTCCTGATGCAACGTGTATGTCAAATTTTTGTTAATCCTGTCACGTTAAATGCCAGAGGAGAGTTTTGCTTAAAGGAAAAATATGGTGAATTCTCACTAAGGAAGTAAGGTAAGAGGGGAAAAAGCAAAAGCATTTATAAACACCTGTACGTTTTAAAAAAAAAGTATGAGGAAAAACCTTTCACTCTGAAGGCTCAGTGAGGCCATCAGAGCTTCCCAGGAAGGCTGCTGCGGAATGCAAACCTTCTAGAAGCTCAGCTGACACCCTCTCAAATGTCATTTTCCACAAAGATCCCACGTGGAAATGGGCCTGTGGGTGAGGTTGCTTTGTTGTTTGGTTTCACTTTGGGGAGAGCGTAGCACAGGGCTGTAAAAATTTTGAATCTGAAAACCTTTAGGCAGACCACACAGTGGCCTTCCTTGTGACACGGGTGGGTTACCTGCCTGACTCCTAGGGTTGCTGTGCCCAGGAATCACGCCCACTTCCAGTAAGTGCGCGTCAAGCCAAATATTGTTTGAAGTGTGATAAAAATATTTTTGGCTTACCATATTTTCACCAATTAAAAAAAAATTGAATTGGCCAGACCTAGGCCCCCATTAAAGTGCATACGGGGTGTTTGATGAGCTTCACGCATTAAATTGATATTTTCTGTTTATAGGTCTTCTTTTCACATTGCATTTAGATCTTTAAATTTTAAGGAGTCTAGACAGCAAGATAGTAGCCAAGAGCACTTTTTTTTTAGTCAGAACTTGGATCTGAATCCTGACTGTGTTGCTGAACTGCTGAATGAACTTCAATAAAGAATTTAATTTCTCTAAATCTCAGCTTCCTTCTCTGTAAAAGGAGAATAGGACTGTCTTCTTTGGGTAATTGTAAAAATTGAATAAGATCATATGTAAAGCATTTAACACATAGTAGGAGCTCAACAAATGGGAGCTATAGTATCTACTGTGGGTTTTTTTTTTTTTTAGTTTAATTTGTTAATAGTTACTATCTTGCTCTTCCAATAATTTTTCAATGCTCTATAAATTCTGAATTTTCCATGAGACTCAGATTCTGGATTTTGACACCCCATCAAAACAGCGATCTTGGCCAGCAACCCCACTCCTGGGTATATATCCTAAAAAGTTGAAGGCTCTAATTCAAAAAGATACATGCACCCCAGTGTTCATAGCAGCACTATTTACAACAGCCAAGACATGGAAGCAGCCTAAACGTGCACTGACAGATGAATAGATGAAGAAGATGTATATATACAATGGAATACTACTCAGCCATAAAAAAGGAATGAAATAATGCCATTTGCAGCAACATAGATGGACCTAGAGATTATCATACTATATGAAGTAAGTCAGAGAAAGATAAATATATGATATCACTTATATGTGGAATCTAAAAAATAGTACAAATGAACTTGTTTACAAAACAAACAGACAAACATAGAAAACAAATTTATGGTTACCAAAGGAGAGGGGAGGAGAGGACTAAAATAGAAATTTGGGAGTAACATATACACACTACTATATATAAAATAAACAACAAGGACCTATATAGCACAGGGAACTCAATATCTTGTAATAAACTACAATGGAAAGAATTGAAAAAAATCTAGATAAATACATGTATATGTATAACTGAATCACTTTGCTGTACACCTGAAACTAACACGATATTGTAAATCAAATATACTTCAATTAAAAAAATTTTTTTTCATTTAATAAAGAGCAATGTGGGCTTCCCTGGTGGCGCGATGGTTGAGAGTCCGCCTGCCGATGCAGGGGACACGGGTTCGTGCCCCGGTCTGGGAAGATCCCACATGCCGCGGAGTGGCTGGGCCCGTGAGCCATGGCCGCTGACAGGCCTGCGCGTCCGGAGCCTGTGCTCCGCAACGGGAGAGGCCACAACAGTGAGAGGCCCGCGTACCACAAAAAAAAAAGAGCAATGCTCTTTTGATGCTACAGTCGAGACTGGAAAGGTGGACAAGACATTAGCCAGGCGATTTTATTATCAAGCTATTTGATTACTGGACACAGAAGGTCACCAGGAGAAAGACTTCCTCCCAGTGCCCATTTTCTTCAGCTCAATTTTACACCCATCTGTATAGTACCCAATGGTGGAGAGCGGAGGGAGAGGTATGCCGCTGTCAGCAGGCCTGGATGACCGATGTTAATACGCAGCAAGTCAAAGTGCAAAGGATTTGGCGTTGGCACTTTCTGGTTCTTATGCTGAACAATCTCAGACAACTAGATGAAACAGTAAATCATGGAGGACAAGCCCTTGCTGGGCTTCACCCGCATTCAGCAGGCACATGGTTGCCTGTCCATTCCTGAACAACCTCAGGCCTCAGTGCAGGAAAGGGATCAGATAAAGGAAGGAAACCTAATTTACACTTAAAACAAGGAGGAATTTCTCAAAGCCTTCTGAATGTCGTCCAGCTGGAGGGATGCACTGGAGTCTAGAGCACCCCCTAGTGGAGGAGCTTCCACTGCACCACCACCCCCTTCCCTAGGTGCTTAGGAATCTCAGGCCATGAGGATGGAAATGTCCCATCACTTCTGCTCCGCCAATACCGGGGCCATGGCCACATGGACTATGGATCACTTGAGATACGGCTATTGCAGCTAAGAAGCTGAATTTTTAATTTTGTTTAATTTTAACTAATAGAAAAAAATTTTTTAATAGTTTAAACTAATGGAAAATTTTAAAATGATAATTTTAACTAATTGAAATGTAAATATCCACAGGTGGCTAGTAGCTAGCACATCACTGCAGTTCCAGGACAGACACAACTGTAGATGTTCTTTGCTCCTTCGCTGTAGCTCTGACCAGGAAGCACTGACATCACAGCCTCACTTCCTAACTGTCTGCCCAACTCTCCCAAGGGCCTCAGCCCCTTCATTTTGAAACAAAGAGGTCCCATGAGATCTACATGCTTCTTGTAGCTCTCACATTCTGTGCTCGAGACTTCAAACGTTATAAATAAATTAGTTCCGTTTCAGAGGTAGCGACACGTCAAATCTATCCGATGGCTGTTAGGATGTCAGGTCCATAGGTGAAGGGATATGTGTGTGTTGTGTGAAAGGAACCCAATCAGAAATGACTCATCCTCAACCTTTTTAAAGTGTGGATTTCATTGAAAATAACGTTAAAAAATAGGCTTAAAGTTAAAAAATTGAAATAAAATCAGGATACGAAAAGTAGGCACATCCTTTTCCGGTTGTTTACCTCTTGTAAGAGCACATTTTTAGGAAGAACAGCAAAAAGGCATCTCTCCACCAGGTACAATGGCTGTAGCAGTGGTGGGGTGGCCGAGAGCTGCTGACAGGGTTGATACATTCCCTAACACTTCCTGCATGGGAGGGTATCTTTAACAGCATAGAGGCATTTATATTGCCTTATTGTCAATAGATGGAAGAAGGCAAGAAAACACAAAGAGTTTAATGTTTTCAACTTACTAACAGTTTTTCATTAAGTCCACATTTTGTATATCCAGGAGTCTGCCCCTATCAGTTATCAGTGGTTTGTATGAGATTGTAGTGAAATTTTTCTACTGCACTGATTCAACCATTAATAGGAACACACGATGTACTTGTTCACATACATACACTGAATCTACGGACTTGTGAACCGCTGCCATGCCCTTTCTAGCATCTTGGATATAATATAAACCCTTTCAACATCTGCTTCATTTCTTGGACGGTTAGTTACTTGTTCAAATGTCTTTATGGACAAATCATTGTCACCGAACTTTGTTTCAAATCACGAAAAACAACAGAGGAGCTCTGCTTTATTGATTACAAAATACCAAGCCCTTACTGGAGGGCTTCAAATTACCAGACCGCCCAAACTAAGCTAGCCCACGTTTCAGTTTGTAGTCACGGACAATACAGCAATTTAATGCAGCAGAAATCCTGACCGAATTCAAAAGATGGTATTTCTGCCATCAGAAGTGTATTCACCTCCTTTCCCAAGCGACTGGTTAACGCTGACATTTGACAGTGGCCCACTTTGTCTCTGAGAAGTTTGTGGACACAGATTCAGCTGAAGGATGTTTATATAAAAATACATGGTGTAATTAAGACCTACAGCTCACAGCATTCCCTAAGTATATGTTCATGTATAATTTTTGCAATTATGCAGTTTACAGACACAAAAGTCACATCACTGTCTTGACACACAAAAGTCACCATCCAAGAAATGAAGCAGATGTTGAAAGGGTTTATATTATATCCAAGATGCTAGAAAGGGCATGGCAGCGGTTCACAAGTCCATAGATTCAGTGTATGTATATGAACAAGTAAGTCGTGTGTTCCTAAAAATGGTTATCATTTTTAATATGTATTATGCATTTAGAAACAAGAATCTGGCTTCATTCAAGCTGCTAATCATGTTTCATTGGTGCTCAAAGACCAGAAGGAAAACAGAAGGTTTGGAGAAATAGTAAGGAAGGGCCCAGGTGAGCCGTCTCTGCCCCAGTCGCTGCTCAGGTGTGATGACAGCCCACGTCGCTAAGACAAACAAACCTCCGCCCAGCCGTTCGATGGTCTTGGCTGGCATTGTCTGAATTCTTTTTTTTTTTCCCACAAGAAAAGCTGGTCTTTCATATTAAGTGGAGGCATGTCAGAAATTGGACAAACAGTATATTCAGAGCTCAAGTGGAGACAGTGCCCTTTATGTAAAGAAGCGGCGCAAGGTTTAAAAAGTGTGCTAGGGTTTCAGTAACTGGATTGTTTAGACTCAGGTGAGGGCACCAACGCTCTGAGCCAAAAAAAAAAAAAAGGAAAGAAAGAAAGATTAATCACGTTGTACCTAAGCCAACCCACTAATCACGAATACAAAATATGGTGCTAAGATATGAAGGCGCTACAGACATGCCACCAAAAGCTGGATGTGAAAGTAAACATTCCTAATTCCCTACCCCCCTCTCACGGCTAATCTGATGGAACCATCCAATGGCTTTCCACCAGGGTAAAGGGAGCCGGCTGCCTCTGAGTCTAGGCAGGCTTTGAAATGGCCTTCTATTAGAAACCTGGTAGAAGCATCTCCTGGGATTGCTTCGGTGCTCGGTTGCCGCCCGTCAGGTCGCCGCAGCCACCCCGCAGCAAAGCCCATGGAAATGGAAAGCACCACGTGACTGCCCAGGTCCACCCCGTCTCTGTTTTCAAGGTCTTTCCTGAAAGTTGGCCACACAGATAACCTGGTTTCCATGCTATTTATTGCCCAGGAAGGAGGAAGGGTTGAGCCCAACCCCTTGGAGATGTGAACTTGCGGTTCCAGGGAGTCTAGGGGATCAAATCTGATGCTTTCAGGACTGAGCTGCCCCAGAGAGTGAATCCAACCGCAGCTTTCTCTTAGAACCAAAAGGGGAACCGAATTACAATAGCTCTTTCTTATTTGTGACACATGTGGGGGGGGGTGAAGAAAAGAAAAGAAAAGAAAGCTTTCGCTAGTACTTTAGGACATAGGTAACCTGTGGCTTTTGCAAACAGTCGTTTTTCTACATTGAGAATGAATTCCCCTTAATATTCTTTTTATTAACTGAAACATCATTTTACCCGAGATCCCCATTTACTGGTGGCAAATCTGGGTAACTTTAGAGACCCAGGATCACTTCTCCCGTCAAAATTACTTAGCCTGCAAGTTAGGGAAGATTCTATGCTTGGGTCAAACTCCCGCCCTCCTCCTTAGCGTGTTAGCAAAGATAAAATTCAGATGCTGTTTTTAGTAAAAAATGATTGCCTTCTTGTAAAAGACTGCACTAAAGACAACAGCGGAATGATCTTTTTCTTTTTCCAGCAGCACACAAATTTGGTCTTTGGAACTGGATTTATGAAACAGCTGCCTTTGATGTACTTTGAGGCTTTTGTTTTAGGTGAGTTCTGGACATAGCCTGACTTGGGGACCCATCTAGGTAAAGGATGATGTCTCTCACCAGGCAAGACATCGTTAAAGACAGTGAAAAACTAACCTCCTCAGCTTTGAAAAATAAATGTTTATTCAGCCATCAGTTTTGGATAAGACTCTGCAACTTCCAACATGTGGACGGGTTGGTCATCTCAGGCCACCATATTCCTCACAAGTATCGAAAAGCACATTTTTACCTGTTTGTAGCTGCTCAAAAGATGTTTGTGTTGATTTCCCAAGGTTCTGCCACTCTTTTGAAGACTAGATTTCACTCTGTAAAATCCAGTTCCTCAGACCTGCTCGGCTTTTGTGTGGTTGGAACAGCACACCCTGAAAAAGTATCAAGGGTCAACTTGGTTCAGAGGTTCGGCTGACAGTTTAAAGTTATTTAGAGAAAATCGGGCGCTGATGTACTGTGACATAGATGTACTCACACACAGAAAATACCTCCTCCTCATTCAAAGGAGCTAAAAATGTAGGCCCCATTGCTGGCACGTTAAATAAAGTTCCCTGTTGCAGGATTATTTATCATGGTTAGCGGTTGCCATCAGTCATGAAAAGTTAACGAAGACCTATTGGGTTTATCTATAGGCAGCTAAACAAACATATCTTGCTCTTCTGTTATCTTCTTGTTAACAAAGCCCTATCAGGGTGTTCTCAACATCAGCATTTACTGCACAGGGGCCCTTTATCTGGGATGATATATAGGGAGACCATCAATTAGTGTGAGAGTTTGTAGATACCTGCCATATATTCATGAGGGCGAGCGGCTTCCCGTCTCTTGCTGTCACAGACACGGTGCAGCGCGATTTTCTAGGTGGTGTCACTGCTCACCTTCTGGGCTTTGGCTGATTTCTGTCGTGGCCATGAAACTGTCAGAGTGCCTTTGGTCCAGGCAGAGCTGTGACTGCAGCAGAGCCAGCGACCGGGGCTGCTGTTCTCAACACACTCTCAACACAGAAGCCCAGAGGACCAAGGTCCCATGCAGCGATACTGAGAAAACACACAGAGAAACAGGAGCCTTGGTGTAAGTGTTGCTTTCGCCTAAGCATTTTTAAAAAATTGTTATTACCCAGTCGCTTTATACAATTGGAAGTATTGAAGCAGACACTTTAGTTCTGGGTGTGTAGCTGAGGGGAAAAGGGGAGACTGGTCACCTGAATGGCATCTAGTATCTCTAACTTCACTCATTCTGATCCCAGTGCTCCTCTACATACAGATCATCGCTGCTTCCCCAGTGCCCACAGGACAAAGCCACGTAGTAGCTTGACTCCATGACCCTTCACTGCCCTGTGTCCCTACCTCTCCCACTCCTTCCCTGCTCGGGGAACTGCCTTTCTCATCCTTTATTGAACTCTCCGGACCCTTTCCCCACCCCAGTGCCATCGAACTTGCCTGTTCACTTCTTGAATACCTCTTGCCCCCTGCACCACCCTGTGAGCTCATAAGCGTCCGGAGAGTCAGATCAAGCTTCACAATCTGGTTAAACATTCGAAGACACTCCCAAGCATTCTGTCCTCTGGGCTCACACAGCAGGCATTTCACAGAGTGTTTACTGCATCGGAATGATTTACTTGTTTGTCCTTCTCCCCATTCTACCTGTGCACAGAGACAGCTTCCTCCTTTGTGGTCTCAGAGCTTAGCAGGGTGCCCATTATGGGGACACAGTGTTAAAGGAAGGAAGGAGGGATGAACGAAGAAATAGAAATGCCCGTAACCCCACTGATAGTCCTCAGCGCACACTGAGTCTTCTGGAAGGAAAGAAGTCCCAGGAGCAGGGATGAGGGCTGGTCACAGCCAGACAGGATGCGTCACCTGTAAGACAGGGATAAACCTATCTTACAGGGTGTTCTGAGTTTAATGAGCATTATCCTGTAACTGATATATTTTATGATGGATGCAGTCACTGTTATAATATAACCAGGTTGTTACTGTTATGGCCTTTGGTGTAAGTGCCCCAGCTTCCTGTAACCTGGACGGCCCTTTCCTTAGAACAGAGTTTCATCAGTTTGGTTTCCCCAAGAGAACTCAGCTGCCTGATGAGTTGTGTGACACGTCCCTACAGCACAGGGATGGCAGATTGTCACACCGAAAGCTGACCCTCAGCAAAGACTCCCAGGGCCACCGAGCATGCTAGTACTATTGTCACCTCCACTCACCAGCCCAGCTGCACAGGGAGCAGGCCCCTGAGGCCCCCTGCAGCCTTTCTCCTCCCAGTCCTCGGATGGCCCGAAACCACACTCAGCCCCCCACCCCGAGCTAGGAGTGTTCCCAAGGCGGCAGGCCGTGTAACCTCCGTGGCTGAGCAAAGCACCCTTCGCTCTGGGGACAAGAAGGGGCAGGGGTCACTCGTGCAAACGGCATCCCCTCTGGCCTTCAGTATCGCCGGTGGGGTCGTGACAGGCCGTGGGCAATTCCGGGCCCGGGGAGGGAAGTTGACCCCTCGCAGCCCCCTGGAGCGCCTACACCTGCTGACAAGAGCCCCCGACCTTTGCCCCGCCGATGCACGGCTCTGCGTCCCCGCTGGCGTCTTCAGAGCAGCAAGCCATCTCCGAGGCCTGGTCCTGACGGGAGGGGGGCGGAAGGGGGGACCCGCGACAGGCCGCAGTGGGGGCCACCCTGGCTGTAGGTGAGGCAAGCACGTCCCCGGGGGACCTCAGGGTGCGCGGGTGCAAGGGCGGCGAAGGCAGTGCCTGGGGCTTGGGGCTGGTGGAGGCCAGGTATTCCCGGGTCAAGGTCACAGAGACCGCTCTGGAGCCCGAGACTCACTCCCTGAGGCCCCGGTGGGTCCTCCCATGAAAAACAAAGACTGGGAGGAGCGAAAGGGAAGAAAAAGTCGGGAAGGAAGGGAGGGAGGGAGGGAGGAACTGGGAGAAGAGGGGAATTAGAGGCCATGCCGTCCTAGGCCCTCACAACCGCCTTTTGCGGCTTTGCGGGCCTTGCAAGTTGGGAAGACAGATGTTTGCCGTGCTTGCTTTAACAGAGACCGTTCTCGGGGTCGTATTCTTGACTGACTGCCCCAGACGGTCCGGTTCTTCCACTCCCCACCTGCCAGCCCCAGCCCCAGGCCGCCGCCGCCGGAAGCCTGGGGACCAAATCCATCCATCTCCGAGCCTGCGCCCCCCTCTGGCCCTTTTCCTGGCCAAACTGGGAACAGAAACCTAAGACCCGTGCGCTCCCGGCAGGTGGCTTCTCGGGAGCCAGGGCGGCCAGCGCGCCCGGAGGGGCCGGCGGGCGCAGGTCCCCAGGAGGGGAGGAGAAAAGGGGTGTCGGAGGGAACACTCCGAGAGAGGAGACAGCGGGTGACTGTACATAGGAGGATAGACAACGAAGGGGCCTGAAAAGCCGGTTCCCATCTGCACTTAGATGCTGCCCCCTCTTCTTATCCCCGAAGTCCCAGAGGTAGCGTCACAGAAGACCTCAAAGGGGAGATGGGGAAGTGGGGGGACCTCTGGCCCCCGCGCGACAGTGGAGGGTGAGGCGTGTCCGCGCGGGGCCCACGCACCTGCGAGCAGTTAGTGCCAACACGGAGCAGGCCGACGATCCCCCCCCCACCCCCGTACAAGTGCAAACTAGTTTCTGTGTTGGGGGAAAAAAGAGAATAAAAGTTTAATAAACGTGTGCTGTGTTGTGAACGACTTTGTGACGACCTCTGTTGCCAATGGCCTATGCACGCGGAATAATGGTCTCCTTGCAGAGAGGGAAATAGCTTAGCGCTATCATCGTTGCCTCGGTAACCATCAGAGTCCCCATCTAGCAAGAGAGAAATGAGTTATGAAAAGGCTTGAGTGAAGAAGGGATTAACACATGATCCCAGGGACAGTATGTCAATCAAAATCAACTGAGAAATTACACTGCTCTATTTGAGAATTTCTCCGGAACCCGCACGGTAGTGGAGTTGGGTGCGTATTTTCTCTCTCTCTCTTTTTTTTTAATTTGAGAAAGAAGGGGGAAAGTAGCATCGTGATTAGTCTTTGCGACTATCGCTGAGAATTACACTGAGGAGAGGGAAAGACTCACCAAAAGGAGGGTTAAGTAGACCCCCCCCCCCCCAGCCCACCCGGCACGTCCGGGCACCTGGCTCTTGCGTTCCGGCCCCCGCGCTCCTCCTGTCCGCTGCACTCACCCCCCACTCCGCAGGCACCGGACCGGAAGGCTAGAAGCCCGGGGGCCAGGCGCTCGGCCTCGGACGGACCCCGAGCTGCGCCCGAGGAGGCGGAGGTGGGGAGCGGGGGGCTGGGAGGGGCAGGGCAGGAAAGACAGTGCGGACCTGGCTCACGGTCCTGGGGCCTGAGCGGCAGCCTCCGAAGCAGCCTCTTGCCGGCTGCCGACTGGCTCGACTCAGCGTTCGGCGAAATGAATCGTCGAGTCTGGTGCACACACCACCCCACCCCCACCCCCACCCCCCCGACCCGCCCGGTAGCCGGCAGCCCTCAGCTCCCACCCCCAACCCCCCAGCTCCTGAGGCTGGCGGCTGAGACGCCCACGCACGCAGATCAGCGCGCGTGCAAACACAACCCCCCACCTTGCTTGCGCACAGGGACCTGGGTCTCAAAAATTAAAAAAAAAAAAAAAAAGACACCGTGAAGTCCTAAGGGGCGGCCTTGGGTTAATCGATTTCTAACCCCGCGCGCGGTGCGCCTGCAGCTCCGCTTTGCGCCCAAAGGCTGCGTCCGCTTGGGCTTCCGCTCTGGCTCTGGAGTCGGGAATTTTGAAGGAAACCTCAATCCGCACCCCCTCCCCTCCCAAAAAGAGGATGCTCTCTTTGGGAAACACTTGAGAGGCACGAGACTGCGGGAGAGAGAGCTCCTAAAGAGTCTGGGTGGGCTGGAGCAGGGCACGCGGGACTTCCCTAGACGGAGACCCCGAGAATAATCGAGAATAACCGCCGTTGCTCCTGGAGGCCGAGCCCGGGGCGGGGCAGGGGTGCCGGGGGTGGGGTGGGGTGGGGTGGGGTGGGGGAGAGAACCCTGCAGGCTGAACTGGGGGAGTTTGAAGCTCTCGCTGCTGGAAGTCTGGCCAGCGCCTGTGGCCCAGATGGGGGGGTGGGTACCGGGGTCCCCAGGGCGCATTGCGGCTGCAGACCTGGTCACCTAGGGGACGTCCCCCTCCTTATAAACCGCTCTGGGCCCGCAGCCTGCTTTTTCCGCAAGAAGAAGGGACCTTGGCCATCCTCTGGTCCTACCCCCTCAATTAGCAGGTGGGGAAACTGAAGCCTTGAGGCAATACAGTGACAAAAGGTACCCGTTGAAGCGCTGGAGAAGCGCCCAATTTCTTAACTTCGCTTTAGAAAATTGGCCTCATTATATAAAAATAAAAGTTTTAAGGAACTTTCCTCCAACTGAGAGCCTTGCTTTGCCCTGCGGGGGGCGAGGAGGTGCGTGGAGGCGCTCTCAGCCCACGTGTGTCTGGGTGTTCATTCCTCATTCATTCATTCATGCATCATTCATTCACTGGCCTTCCCTCCGCCCGCCTTACTCCCCCGCGAGTCCCACACAAGTTTCAAGTCCCGAGCGCCCTGCGCGGTTAACTAAATCGCCTTGACCCCGGCGCTATTTGATATTTGCCTCCTTGACACTCATTTAGGGGCTTGGAGCAGCGACGCAGACATTGGACAACTCCAGCCTGAAACCGAAGCCTTACGGAAGGGGGGGACGGGGAGAACCTGATAGCTGGAAACTCGTTTTCTCCAAAGGCTTTCGGGACATTTTAGCCCGGCTCCAGGTCCTCGGAGCGCCAGGGCGCCGCCAGTGCGGGTGTAAACGTTAAATGTTAGCTATTTGTTCCGATGATTGGCATGGAAATCGACTCTTTCTTGTCTTCTTTTTTTCCTCCTTCTGCCTCTTTCCTTTCCTTTCTCTCTCTCCCCTCCGGATTCCCACAAATACTAATTCAACCAGTGGCTCCTCTAATCCGCCTTCCCTCCCGGCCCCGCCGCCACCCAAGTCAGAAGACTCCCGATTTGGGGAAAACTAACACAACAATAACAACCCAGGCGAGGCAAGGGGCCACTTTTCTGGTTTCGTTCCACTTCTGGAGGCGACACTATTCAGTGCGACGGACTCCTCGTCTCCTGTAGTCCCTTGTATCTTTTTTCTTTTCCTTTTAAAAAAAATTTTTTTTTGGCCTTTCATTTCTTTTAAACAGCGCTGGAGGGAATAAAGTGTTGGTGGCATATTAGAAATTCAGGAGCGCTGTGGTCTCTATTAACAGAGACAAACAGATGACCAGATAAGGGAGTCGCCTGGTTGCAAAACTTGCAGTTTCTGCTTGAAGGGAGCAACCCAACAGAGCATCTTACTCGGACCCCGACCCGGCAATGACCGGCTGCCCAGAAAGGAAGGGCCACACAGTTGAGGCTGGGTGCCAACGGCACTCCCCCAGCCCATCCACGTTCCAGATCTCAGCCCAATACCCCCTACCCCACCCCCTAATCCTCTAAATAAACCCATTCATTCCAGACTCCCCCATTTCCAGAGGCTCGTCTTACCCCTCCCACCCCCTCCCCATTATAATTCTCCATTTCTCTTATTTGTTCTGTCACTACCTATACCTTCTGCCATCATAACCTTTTCAAACTCTGATTAGTGAGGCTTTATTCGCCTCACTCACCCTTTCCCCCCCGCACCCCTCTCTCCCCTTCTCCCTCCTCTCCTTCTTAAAAGATTTTGGAGCTGAGAAGATAAGATATGCAATCCTCTATCGGGAATCCTGTAATATTAAAGATCAAACGTGGCATCAATGGAAGACCAAATGCAGAGAGAAACAAAAGGGGGAGGCTAGGAGATGCTCATCAGCTAATTACAGCTGCAAATATTATGCAAATTTATCTTGGCACAGAAATGGAGAAAGCGAGTTTAAGTGTGGAGATAATGCCGGAAAATTGAATGTTCATCTGGGCATGGGAATTGGCCCAGCAGGCTCCATTGGTCTGTTTCATCTAGGGAAGCACCGTTTTTATACTCCTATCAGATCATCTGCTCTTCGCCGGTTGGGGCTGAGAAATTAATATTACTTATAATTGATACTTGAAATTCTTGGAGTGATGTGTCCTAAAGAGCGGGAAAAGAGAGGAAAAGGGAGAGGGGGAAGGGATGAAAAGGAGGCGGGAAGGGAGAGAAACGGGAAGGAGAGACAAGTCCTACAATATTGGACCCAGAATTGGAACTAGACGTCTTAAGTCCACTGAACTAAGGCCAAAGTGAACAGAAAGAGAAAATATCCCATAAAATCAGGTCTCTCTCTCTCTCTCTCTCTCTCGACCACCCCCTAAAACCTGAAATAGTTTTATAATCAAGATTCAAGCTTTTAAAATCTGTAATGATTTGGCTGCCTACTTGGCTTGAGAGAGTGAGGGCAGGATTGGTGGTGGAGGCTTGAACTCCAGGTAGCTGGGAACCTACGGTGGCCTCAGGAGAGGCTGCAAGATGGGTAGAAGTGACCAAGTGGGACTCTTTGCAGATCTAAGCAAAGGGAGGAAAGTAGATCTGGCTCTATAGACCCTCACCCTTGCTTCCGCCCCAACTGTTCCCCCATTTCCTCCATCTTTACCGGCCTGTATTCAACTTTCTTCAACTTACTCAAAAACTGCCTGGGAAATTATATTCCCAGGAAACAAACTCTATATCCTTACACTTCATAAGTTAATGTTCTTAAGCGTAGGGGAGGAAGGGAGATAATAGAAACTACAGTGAACAGAAAAGAATTCTTAAAAAAAGAATCAAGTCCTCCTTCCCCCTCCCAGTACAAAGTCTACTACAACCTAGAGCAAACGTAGAGAATGTCAGATGAGCATTATTCGGGTGCAAGCCATCCAATTACCAAGAAATTATGATCTGACGTCAGGAGGAACAATTGGAGAGCAAATATGTATGAATCGCCTTTCACTGGTTTGCATATTTGCAACAATTGTTTAATCCAAGCAACAAGAAAGTAATCAACAGGCACAAAAAGCTTAAAGAGCAAATTACTAGTGACTCCTGCCCCTTCTACCTCCTGAAGCCAGGAGGTGGCTAGTGCTGTCGGGGGTAGGGCGGGGACCTCAGGTGTAGCCTTGGAGTCTGAAATCCATCCTGAAAGAGGCAGAGAGGAAAGCCTGTTGCGTTTAGATGACTTTTGTTCCACAGGCGTTAGGGCAAAAGACAAAAGAAACAAAAATGCCAATTATTGTAACTAATTAACCATTAAATGAGATGTGTGTCCTCTTCTCTCTAACTCTAAAGGAGGGAAGATGATGAGGGTAGGTGGGTGGGGGGCTCTGGGAGAACAGGCGGATCCACCCACCACTCTGCTCTGGGGGAAGGAAACCTGTACAATTCTGCATGTGTTAATAGACAAAGCCAGAGGAGCTGAATATATATAAAAATATATACACGTTAAAGAAGAGAGCAATGAATACCAAAGAGGAACCTGGAATTGATTTTTTTTTCTTGTGTACTTGGAATGGGGCTGGAGTGGGCAGCGGGCAGGGTGGGAGCTGTGCTGGGGCAGGAGATGGTGAGGACAGAAGAAATCTCAGAAAAATTACCATTATTGGTATCTTTCTATATAAAGATGCAAATGGCATTTTATCTCAACTTGGCTCTGTGCTTTCGTCAGTGTTTATGATTAATTATCTCTTTTTTCATAAAAATAAATCATGTTAAAAATTGGGATCTTGGTGCTGGGGAGAAACTAAGCGCTGGTTTCAGGTCGATCTTGTTAATTTCAGCCTGAAATTGACACACTAATTAAAGAGCAGAGCGGTAAAGCACGAGCAGGCAAGATTATACCCAGCTCTTTTTTTTTTTTATCAGATCTACCTTATATTTTCCCAATTAAAAACTGCAAAAAGCAGTTTCATTGCCCCGGGATAAAAAATAAGGGCCCCCTTTCACAACGTTGGCCATCACTTTCTACCATCAGATTCATTGTGATGTATTAGATGCAATAAATTATCCCATGTAACAAAACATTGGGAGCTGAAAGGCAGATAATCTGGAAAGCGGAGATAAGGATTCATTATTCCAAATCATTATGAATCCAACGTTGCCTCTGACTTCTTTCTTAATCAGCTCCTCTGATCCTGGATATGTGAGCAGTACAGATAAGGAAAGAGTCGTTTATAATTCTCCACCTCGTCTAATATTTTAAAATAAAGTCAGAGGCAAGAAAACGCCATAAAACACTGGTGAGCAGGCAAGCGCCGAATGAAAAATCACTTCCATGTTATTATATCCACAGTAAGATTTAATTAAAATTCTCCACGTCCACGTGCTTTATTTTCAGATAGGATTTTTTCCCATCACGTAATAATTGATAGGAATTTGCAAACGGGGCTACTTATTTAGGGCGCCTGGGTGGAATAGGTCTGATTTTTTTTTTTAATTTCCAGTCATTGCTTTGTGAAACTTTCATTTGAGACATCCATGGTTCTACACCACCCAGCACCCCCCAGCACCCCGCCCCGCAGTTTTGGTTAGAGAAACACAGGCAAAGTACCAGACCAGAAACTTGAGTTTAATAAAAATGTTCTGTTAAAAAGAAAAATGAAAGAACTGTCCCCACCCTAGAGGGCCGTTTACTCCCTCTCAACACCCCACCCACCGTACACATTTATAATAAAATAAATCTCAGTGAGTGTGCTTGAAAGATGGGAACTTTTAAACCAGGGCTAATCTGAGTGTGCGTTTTCGACTGGCAGAGAGTGAACTTAGACGAACTAAGCCAATCTGAGGGTATATAAAGGATGGTAGAAAAATGGCCAAGAGGAATGACGCTGTAGACCGATGCACAGGAGAAAAAAATATTACCTGTGTTTTACGGAAAACAAACGGGATGTGGGAAACCCGGAAGAATAAATATATGCCCCCCCACCCCCCAGCCCTGCTTAG
The DNA here is from genome assembly GCF_951394435.1 of Stenella coeruleoalba. NCBI lineage: Eukaryota > Metazoa > Chordata > Mammalia > Artiodactyla > Delphinidae > Stenella > Stenella coeruleoalba. The sequence goes on from NC_137147.1 coordinate 159,167,867, forward strand.
AACAACTCTAAGTGGCAGCACATTCTTAGTAAGATTGGAGATTCTGCCAGCGATTATTTCTTCCTACGGGGTCTCCTTTTTCTTTATCCAACAGGTGAAGTTCCTATCTGCGCGGCCATCGCAGAGATCCAGGGACACAGTGTTTCTATTATTATCTGTTAGTCATTTACTGATCCATCTTCTACCTCACATGCCCAGCGACTTCCCTTTAGAGTTAAAATCCAATCAAACGCCTTAGCTCGTGGGACTGCGGTCCGACGCACCACGGGATTGAAAGCAGTCGATGCTGGTGCCAATTAGGATGGTGTGATTGCCTCCAGGAAGAACCCAAACCCAGCTCAGTCCCCAGGCCCTGGAGCCTCAGAACAGCTCTCTACGTGGTTCAGCCTCTGAATCCAACCCGGGGAAGGAGGATCGCCTGCCCAGGGTTAAGGGATTGAAAGGCCGGTGGTTGGTGCTGGGGGCTGGGATGGGGAGAGTCAGGGGTGCGGGAACAGGTGAGCCGCACCTGAGTGTCCTCTGTATGTGGTCGGGAGCTGGGTCCCTGCCTTCTGGCACTGATGCTCCAGGCGCTCACCAAGCAAGGATTCCTCAAGGAAAAGGCTCACTGGAGAGTCCTAAAACCTTGGGGGTGAAGTCACCCTCTTCCCCCCGGACTTGTTAGGACGGGGCAGCTCTGAGCACCCTGGAATCCGTGGCCCCTCAGCGTTTAACATAGTCGCCCCCAAATAAGAGAGGATCTTTTTTTGCTGTCTCTCACGCGCAAGTACACACACGCGCACACACACGCGCAGAGACCTGAACCACGAATCAGCGAGCCAGGGTGGTAGCTTTTAAAATTCAGAAAGCGACTTGTAGCTTCATAAAAGCAACGTCTTTACCGTGTGCATGAGCCGGTGTCCGCGAATCTCGAATAAATCTTTGGCCCGTCTGGCTAAGCGACCAGCGTCTTTCCTTCACTTTGTTTACTTCTCAGGATAAATTCTCTCCTTTCCTCCCCCCCCTCCCCCCCACATCAAATCTCCCCCAACCCTCCTGGAATAATTCACCCCTGGACCCTAATTAGCAGCACTTTCCACCACTAAGTCCGTCAAGATAACAAGAAATGCCCAGCTGGCATTTCTTGTCTGAATCTTGCCCCTTTCTGGCCATTAAATTCAAAATCAGTTATATTTTAATTAAGTCCTTTGGATTTTTTTTTTTTTAAGCCCGAGTGTCTTTGGCAGTCGAATTTCCTTAAACTAAGCCTTCCTTTACTAAAGGTAGAATTGGGCGACGGGGGAGCGGTGTGCACGCGATCAGATTTCTCAGTCCCTTACCAAAGAGTCACTTTAGACCCAGAGACAAGCAAGTGTCCGCGTCAGCAGAAAAGGAACGGGGACAGGGGCCGCCAGACCGGCCGGAACCGGGCGGAGGGTCGCGGGCGCGCGCTGGGGACAGGGTGGCGAGGGTGGGGGTGGGAGGGGTGGCGGAGAGGGAGCCGGCCTGGGGTTCCAGGGGGTGCAGGGCAGGATCCTGATTCTACGGGTAAAGGGCTTTCAGGTTGGAGGTGACTCTGTGGTGGGGGAGGGAGAAGGGGGCGTGGGGGAGGGATGGGAACTTCCAAAGGGCCCAGAAGCCGGAGGGCAGCTGGAGAGAGGCAAATGGCCCCGCGGGCCTGGTGGACCACGAGGCGGGGGTAGTGCTAATATCCAGTTTAAGGAGACAACTACCGCCATCTGGGTGATGGATGACCCCTCCTGGGCCCCGGGGTCCTACTCTCCACGAGGCAGCGAACGAGGAGGAGCGAGGTGGCCTAGGGACCCCGAAGGGCCCGGAATCCCCGCGGCCCAACCCTTTGCGGCCCTCCCGGCACAGCCCACAGCTCCCCGAGATGCGCCAGGGCAACAGGTTGGGGGAAAACTGTCCAAAGAGTGACCTTCTCCCCAGCGATCTCGAAACGCGCGGCCCTGCGGACTCTGCGCCCTGGCGCCGAAGAACTTGACTCTGCCACTTGGTGGCGGAAGGCGGGGGCAGAGGGCAGCGGGGCAGAGGAGGGGCTGAGTCGGGACGCGAGGTGGACTTTGGGGCTTCCTCGGGGGCAGGGAGACCCCCTTTCCTCTCCTGGCCAGGTCGGCAAACGATATAAGACCCTTTCTCCAGCGGCTCTCGGCTTAAACCTGGACCCGGAGGATGCTGAGTGGGGCGCAAAGCCGTCGGTGCTGTGTCTGAGTTCAGGGGCCTTGAGCGGCTGCAGGCAGGCTGGGCTCCAGGGCGGGAGCAGCAACCCATCCCCGATCTGGATGCCCGCCACCTGGGCAGCGCTGGGTACCTGCTCTCCTCGACCCTCCCCCACTTCCCTTCGCGTCGCCGCCCCACCTCTGCCCACTCACTCTGACCCTGCTGACCAATGGCCTCGTCCTCCCCCCAAGGGACAACCACCCCTGAACGCTTGGCACCATCAGATCGGGCCACTCCTTCCTACCGAACTGGTTCCAGCACAAGAAACTTGTTGACTTCCTGGCCCAGCGTTGGACACATTTTATTTCTCCCCGAAGATTGATTTATTTTTAAAGTCAGTCTCCATATTCTTATTGTATAAATATTGTGAAGGGAAAACTCTACCTGTCAAAACAAATGGATGCTGACCTTTCTACCCCAATGTTTATGGAGTTTCATTTTACTCTTGCCAAATTTATTCATGGCAGAGTCCCTCCTTGAATTATTTTGACCTCCCACCAGCAGAAGTAGGGATGGTACAGGAGAGGGGGGTTTCGAAGGGGAGGGCTGGAGTTTGTTGGGTCCAGTGGGTAGACTAATAAGATCATTTTCTTTCTGACATTTTATCTTCAGAGTGACCTCTGATTCTTGCTCCCTTATCTCGCTCTCCTAGAAGGTTAATTTCCCCTAGAAGTCTTCTTGAAAGAGCTTGGGAACCCTAGAGAGCCCATCCCCAAACCTCTACTTAGTGGGTGCACAGGTATCGCTACCTCCAAATGTTTTTATGGTGACCATGAGGAGAGCCAAAGAGTAGCGAGCAAGCCCAGAGCTGTCACTGGCCACCCTACTTTTCCTAAATTTCACTGGCCAGCTGTGGCTGCAAGTACCGGAAGGTAGCGTGTATTCATTTTTGAAGCGTCAGCATATACAGAAACGGGTGGAACAGTCAGATGGGGGGGAGGAACTGAGGGGCAGAGACCCTGCTAATGGTGGCCGAGAGTTTTACCTCTAGATGCTCCCACTGGGTCCCCACTTCCTCCCAAAACGGGAGGGAAACTTTGCAAAAGCTTTTACATCTATGGTAGCTAATGACCCAGTCAACATTACCGGTGACATTTATAGTGTTAATTCCAGCCCTGCTAGAGACAGTGGACTTTGTAGGTGCCAGGGGCTTGGTCACATTTCAGGCAGTCTTTCCCCATCCCTGAACTCTGCCAGTGTCACACACTCCTGATGTGCGGTTTGCCTGTTTACAAAAAGGGGTGAAATTCATTCCTCCCTCAGTCTTCCTCCCTCCCTCCCTCCCTCCCTTTCCCCCTTCGCAACCCGGAAGAGCTCCACTCTCTACAGTGAGCAGAAGGCGGGGGAGGGTGTTCCTAGGAAGGATGCACATCACCCAGGTTTTACTTCTCGCTGGAAGCCCGCGTGAGATGCCGTAAGCAGCTGGGGCGGTGAGGACCGCAGCGGCAACAACAGTGGCTAAGTCTGCCTGTCATTTCTGCCTTCAGACCTCCAGCAAGTCAGGAAAAAAATAAAAAACAGCTGGCCGCGGAGAGCAGGCTACCCAGGTCAGTGAATATCACTATCTTCTGTCTCTAACTCTGCAATGGCTTTCCCTGCCCCACGTGGAGAGAATTAAGAGGAGGTCTCCACTCCAGAGAGACAGCTGCCCCTGGAAGAAAGTGAACTAGACCCCAGTCCTTATTGTTCTCTCTGGTCCGTGGAAATCTTTGGCTTTCTGCAATGACCTTGGGCGCGCGTGGTGTGTGCGTGTGTGTATGTCCTTGTTTGGAGGAAAGAACCAGTAGAACTAGGCATGCAAAGAAAAACTAAACAGAAAAATAAGAGATGGTGGGAATGCTTGGGAAGGGCTGGACATACATTTTCCACTTCAGGGAGGGCAGAGGGTTGGGGAATAGAACCAGTTTGAAGGCACATCTCAGCCTTCTCCCCAAGGTGGCTGCAGGGTCCAGTGTCAATTTCATGTTTATTTCCCTCTGCCTACAAGTGACTGTTTGGGCTCATTGTCTCTGCATATAATTAAAGAAACAGCTGTGCACTGTGGGTTGAAAGTTGGAGCCCAGATGTGTGGACATCTGGCATCCCTTGGGGATGCTGGTGGCTGGCAGGCGCCTTTGCTTCCAGGAGCACCCTGAGGTGGGTGAGAAGACCGCAGCCTGGGAGGGAGGGTGTCCAGGGTCCTGGGGAGTGGGAGGGGGAGAGGAAATAAGAACGCTACTTTCTCCCGGGACATTGGACCAACAGACCTCCAAGAAGTCACTCAATCAGAAGCAGCTCCCAACCAAGATAGATAACGTTAAAATGCAAGGGAAGTTGAGTGACTCTGAGTAGGAGAGAGTTGTTTTTATTCACCTCTCCTTCCTCTCAGACACCGCAGGGTGCTTTGAGGAAGTGGACGTGAGTGAGTCTGTCCAGGGCAGGGGATGGAAAGGAGTCTAACTCGGAGCATCTCTCCTCTGCTTGGTTCCCAGTTCACCTGTGCTCTTCTCTTCCTCTGTCACCCACATTCACCAGGGCACTGGGATTGTGGGTGGAGGATGAAGAAGTTTAAAGGGACAGATAATAATAAAGTAACATTTGCAGCCCTCCCATCCCTTAGCGGTTGTGGTAGAAAAGGTGTGTGTGGGGGGAGGGCTGTTGGTTGTGTGACAGGCTTGGGGCAGGGGGTCCCAGAGAGACTGGTAGAGTCAATCGAGGTGGAGTCCTGGATAGGAGATGCTTGCAGGGCCCCAGCGGCTGGTTGTGAGAAGGGGGCTTACCATTAAACCTTTAAAATGTGTGATTCTGAGGGAAGGACTTGCTGCCCATTTGAATCTGGGGTGGGATATGGCATCCAGGTGAGACAAACCAGGACCCAGGTGGGTGTAGACCCAGGGTCTTAGAGGCTCCCATATAGATTTTGCCTGGGACCAGGCAGGAGGCCCAGCTCCCAGCAGTAGCTCTGCCAGGCCTAAAGTTCCTGGTTGGAGAAGGCGGCTGGGGTCTGAGGAACCGGGTGAGTGGTGCTCCCTACACAAGCCCCGCACCCCACGGGCCCCCCTCCCTTCTACACAGAATCTCCACCCACCCTGCCCTCCCCCCCACCCCCGCGAATCAGGATCGGGGTTGGTCTTTCCTGCCAAAAGCCCGGAGACAGAGGAAGATGCATTTTGCTTTATTTGCTATGTTCATCCTGCCTTTTTGCCAAGGATACAGGAGGTGGGGGTGAGTCGGGGCATGCAGGGAAGGGGTGGGAGTGGGCGCCCCTGGGTGGACGCCTGAGAGGCCTGGGAAAAGGGCAGGTACGCGGGAGCCGGGTGGCTGAGGACCCCTCTTCTGAAGGTTAAGGCAATTTGTACCAGGAACCGTGGGAGGTAGCCGGGAATTAGAGATGCAGATAAGGTAGTGGGGGCAGAGCGCGAAGGCCCAGTGCTCTCTGGCAGCCGGTTATTCTAACCATTTCGGCTGCGCTCAGGTGTGGTCTCCTTCTCGGTGTTCCAGCCCTTTCGCACAGAAAGGTGCATTCCTTCTGTGGTGTGTCTTTGTGTGCGAACCAAATATTTCTGATCACCTCTTTCTCTTAATGTTGGGAGTAACCGAGCGAGCGGGCCAAGGAAGCCCCGGATCTGGAGTCCGAACCCCGCTTTTTGTTCCTGACCGCTGGACAGCCGGGACTAGGGGTGGTGACGGGGTGCGGCGGTTGGAAGGAGGAGAAAGAAACGTGGCCCAGGGCGCTCGAGCGGAGCTCTCCCTGGGTGTGCGTCGCTGCGGGTGTGCAGACACACGTGTGTGGTTGCTGTTTTGTTTTATATAACAAATTGCTTGGGGTCCGCGAGGTGGCAGGCGGCGGAGAGCCGGGCGCGAGCCGGGGACGCCGGGGAGAGGCGGCGGCCGGGCGCAGTCCTGGAGGGAGGGAAGGGCGAACGGTAGGCGCCTGCGAGCCGGGCAGATCCACAGATTTTGCCGTGCGCTCTCCAGCGTGTCCAAAGGAAGACACAAACGCTTCGTGCCTCTGCTGTCTGCTGATCGGAACGTAATTACCTTCCCCCATTTCCCTCTCCCGGTCGTGAAGTCCCCTGCCCTCGAAGCTCACTGTCATTGTCCAGCAATCGACACCCCAGTTTTTTAGGCTAATCTAGAGAAGTAAAAACACAGTAGCCCCAAGAGAAAGCCCTCCTTCTCCTGACATGCCAAAATGAAGTGGCCGGCGGAGAGTCGGCCTTGGCGAGCGCTGGGGCTCGGGGCTGGCCTGGGGCCTCTAGAGATGCGCGGCGGTGAGGTGGCGGGCGACAAACCGGGGGCGCTGGGAGGCTAGGGGAGAGTGGAGCCGGTGCCCCACGTGCACCCCTCCTGCCCCCAAAACGCGAGGGCCTGTTGTTCACGTGGTGAATCCCGCACTGCTGACTCTTTTCCTGGCTGCGGTGGCCGCTCCCTTCCCTGGGCGTCCCGGAGGCTTCAGCGGTGCGGCCTGAGGCCCCCCCAGGACAAGAGCCTGGGGTGAGGCGCCGCTAGCCGCTTGCTACGACAGTGGTGCCGCTGGGGCGGGACAGATGGCCTGTGGCCGCGGAGACGTCGCGGGGAGCCGCTGGAGCACCTCCATCCCTTCCCTTCTCTCTCGGCTCCACCTGTCCCCCAGACGCCCAAAGCCAGGAAGGAGGGAGAGCTCGGAGGGGCCCCCTTCCTCCAGGGTGAGTCGCATTCCTTTCAACTGGCCCTCAAGGGGAAATCTTTCTCCCCTATCCAACCCCGGGGCTCCCCCCATGGCCAACCCTCTGACATGTGCATTGTTAAACTCGAAAACAGAAATCCCCTGTCGTCTCCCTCCCCCTCCCCCTTTCCGCTACACCCTTACCTACCCAATTTTTATCTCGCTACCATCAGGGTTTTTCTATACGGGGGAGAAAAGGGTAGCGACAGAGGGAGGGCCAGGATCCCTTGAAGCTGGAGGGCCCGGCCGGGCGGTAGGGGCGGATTGGGAGGGGTTAATCTCCGAGGGCATCTCCTCTCCGATGTCTCTCGCCGCTCCTCCTGGCCCGAGCGGGTTTCCTTCCGAGTTTTAACCGGTGATAGGTGAATAAGCGAAAAAAGAAAAAAAAGGAAATCAAACCACATACCACCCCCAAAGTGCTGCCTCATTTTCCAGGGCAGGTAGACCCTGGGCCTGGGCGGGTGGGCGTGGGAGACGGGAGGGTCTGGGCGCGTGCCGAGAGCGCTTTTCGCCTGAGTTCCCGCGGGTTTCCCCCTTGCCGTTTCCACCTCTAGCATCTTCCCTTTGTGAATTTTGGGGTCCCCTTTATTCTGCGTCCCCCCCAAGTTCCCTGCTCGCTGTATTTCCTTTGAACAGAACAGTCAGCACTGCCCACTGCCTGCTTCTCTCTCCTCAGCTTGTGATTCCGCTCTCCACTTTCTGCATTTCAACTCATGCGGGAAAGAGAAAGGGGGCTTGGGTGGGAACTGCAGAGGTATAGTAGAATATGTGTGTAGCCTGCGCTGTGCCGGGACGCCGCGCCCGAGCGGGCTCCCCCGCCGTTTCGCCCGCGCAGCCGGGGCCTGGCGGTGGCGCCTCCGGCCGTGTCCCCGGCGTAACCCTCTCGCCCGGCTGCCAGCGAGCTGTTTATACAGCTTTACCTGTGCTATTCTCGTAGCCAGTAAAAATCCTCGCCCGGCCACGGTAACATAATCCGAGGGCCGAGGCAGAGGAGGGGGTAGCGAGGCTGGCTCAGTGGAGAGGGAGGTGTGTACGCGCCAGAAGGGGGTTCTCTCCTTTGCCCCTCCTCCCCCAATGGGAAAGGAAATTGGGACAGTTCGGGTGATCGAGGTGTGGGACCCAGGGCTAAGGGGGAAGGAGGCCGGTTTCCACGTCCCTGTCCTCTCTGCTTTTCTCTCTCTAACAGGCACTGGGGACCCGCGCGGTGGCCGCAGCTCGGACGCGTGCTGCCTGCAGGCGCGGCGGTTCCGGGGGCGCCCCGCGGGGCTAGCGAGGCCCAGGGCGGGTTTCCACCCCGTCCAGGACCAGGACCAGGACCTGGTTGCTCTCACCCCGCTTTCAGCTTGCCCCTTGAGAACTCCCACACCTAAGACAAAACCGGCAAGGCAGGGATCCGGCACTTAACCAGGTCTTCCCTCCCGGGCCAACCACTTCTTCCAGAGAGCCCTAGTCCCGGCCGCAGCCGGCGCATGGAATCGAATTAAACGCCTCTTGGCGCTTATTGTCTCTCGCTAATTGCTCCAACAATGGCCACTATAAAAATGGAGACACCCAATTAAAGGCCCCGCCGGGCCGCTCTCGGCTCCCGGCGACGAACTGGCTGCCGGCCTGAGGCTTGCAGACCGCCCGCGCGCGAACCGGGCTGGTGCGGGACGCCGGCGCCGGCCTCGGCACCTCTGGCCTCCACTTCCTCCCCAGACGCACAGCGACCGCGGTCGGTTCACACCATTTTTATTGACCGATCGCAGCCAAGGAAGATTGATCGAGCTGGAATGGGAAGGGACTTCTCCTCCAGCCCCAGCTCGCCAGAGCCTCGGGGCCGCGCTCCAATTTCTGGCCTTTGCTGTGGCTCTGCGCCCTCCCCGCCCCCAGCCCCGCAGGTCCCTGGCTTCATTTCTGTCTTTAACTGCGCGGCCGGGTCCGCCCAGGCCGGCGCCGCGGCTCCGGTGGGAGGGACGCGGCGGCGCGGCCCGGCTCCGCTTCTTTCTCCCGCCTGCAAATATTTGCTGCCTCGCTGGAAATCCGACTATTTCGCGCGCGCTCCGCTTGCAAAGTCCTTAAGTAAACACGCTCAAATGACCGCCCCAGGCGGCCCGAGGCACGCTCACTCCCCCTGCGCGGGATTAGTAACTTTATGACTTCAACCCCGAGGCTCGGCTTTTCTGGTTACCCTCGGCGGGCAGCGCGCGGGCGCCCGGGGCCGCTCTCCCGGCACCTCGGCCCCGCGGAGCTCGCCTGGACGCGCCTATCGCCAGGCTCGGGTGGGTGACGCTGGCCGCGTGGATCTCCGCTCTCTGGGTCCTGAGACCCCAGGGGTGAGCCTGGGGGTACGCTTCTCCCCTCTGCACCGCGGGCTCCGGTTCCTTTGCGGGACTGGGTTCCCCACTTGCATCCGAAGAGAGCTTCTGAGCTCCGGGGAGGGCGGGTGGGAGGGACCTGAACAGGGGGGCATGTGTTTGGGGTGTGTGTGTGTGGGTCCCAGCTTACCCCAACCCAGGAGAGAAAGTAAGGCTCCATTTCTTACCCTTTCCCCAAGAGGGCACACACACCCCGCTCAACTTGACGCCTGAAGCAGCCGCCTCGAGGCCTGGCGTTTCAGATAGGCCAACCCGCTCCAGCCGCCCCACGCACAGCCCAGGTACCAGCTCCGGGCGGCGGGGGATGGGCGGTGGCTGCGCTGTCGCCTGCTCGGCTCCGGGATGCTTGCCCCCAGGGTCCCAGGCATCCAGACCTCGGCCAGCCCCTTACCCTGGTGAGGGAGGCCTCGCGCTCTGCAGGAGCCCGGGGCCCTGCAGCAGCGGCGGCGGCGGCGGCGGCGGCGGCGGCATCCTCCCAGGTCTCCACCTCTCTTCCTCCACCGGAGCTCCGCCGGCCGCTCCCGGGGAGAAGAGGGGACTCGCTAGACCAGGCCCGGCCCGGGGTCCTGGGTAGGGGGGGCCTTCAGGTCTGTAGGAGGGCGCTGAGGCGTCTCCGCAGGAGGCCAGGATTAGCTTTGCGAGCTAAGGCTGAGGGGGACTCAGGACCACCTTTCCCCCCTTTCGCCGGGCCTCGAGCCCCCTCCCCTCCCCCGCCCTCCCTCGGAGGAGGAAGCCCGGCCTGCATTCGCCGGCGAGGCGGGTCAGGCCGGCGCCTGGCCTAGCCCAGACCCCCGCGGCCAGGCTCTCCGCCTCAGGCCACGCGCCGCAGCCTCTCTCCGGCCTGGCTCCCTTCCCCCTTCCTTCCCCCTGGGTCCCGGGGCCGACCTCGGCCCTCCCTCCCCCGGTATCCCCCTCCTCTCCTTTTCCCTCCCCCCCTGCTCTGTGCTCCTGGCTCTGGGGCTGGGCCCGTGACGTCAAACCCAGTGTGGCGTCGGCGAGACTGGCCGGCGCGGGCCATCAAAAGAGCAACGTCCTCTTTCCCAATTACCCACTGTCAGTCCGGGAACAGGGGCGGACCGGCTGGGAATTAAATGTTAAATACCCCCTACAGGCTGGCTCTATTACACGGGGCATCCAGCCGCAGCCCCCCACCCTTCCCTGCCAGTCCCAAACCACCCAGACCAAGAGGGGCTTCAAGATATTTTATTTTTCCAAGGGTTGGGGGTGAATCTTGAGCCTACTGCAGCCCGACTCGGCGCTTAAGATTTAATTAGAATGAATAATGCCCCCCGCCCCCCAAAAAGTTTTGTGCGTTATCAGAGAGGCGCCGCCACACCGGAAGGCCTCCTTCTCATAGATATTTTTCTCTTTGTCTTTTAAAATCGGTCTTAGCCTCGGGAGTTAACATTTTCAAGTCCTGGCGTCAGCAGTTTCTCTCTCCGAGGATGGGTCCCTTTTATTTCCCGGGCTTTCAGGTCTCGGCGTAGAGGACCAAAGAGCTACGTTTGGGATTTTCCGCGTGGCTTTGAACTGGGGTCCGGCTAGTGTTGCCTGGTCTTAGACCGACGCGCAAAGATGCTCTTTTCATTTTTTTCGCCTCTGCTGCCATTCTTGATCTCGGGGATTTTAGCAACAATGCGTATGCGTTCGTCTGTCCTTGTTTATGGAGCGGTTTCCGGTGAATGTTAGAAACTAAATAATTAAAAGGTTTGCAGAGCGCCGTGAGCAGGAGAGGCTGGCAGCTTGACTAGCCCTAGAGGGACGTGGTCGGAATGAAGGAAAATCGATGCTCTTTTACTGGGCCGCCCTAATAAACAAGGACTAAATGGGCTCAGGAGAAACATGGGGGAGGGGGTTAATTTAGGGATTTTCTTCCTGTTCCGTATCTAGAAACTCGACCCTAGTTTCTAACGAACATCAGATTTAAGAAGACGGAGACTCAAGAGAAACTCCAATTCCAAGTTGGGAGAACCCACGTTTCCACCATTTCTTACCAATAAAATTTACTAGTCTTTCTACGAGGATTGTACATTGAAGCAGGACACACACCCCACACCAAGTAAGGCTGAGTATTGATGTTTTTCCTTCACCGCACGAAAGGAATCCTCCAGAACTTACTTTTAGGGACGGTCTCTTCTATGTCGACTTTTGTGTGTGTGTATTTATTTGTAGGGGATTTTTATGGGGCAGAGAAGCGAAGAGGGAATAATGCCTTCAAATAAAACCCCAAATCAAGCTGTTAGTACCGTCCGTGGGAAAGCCTGCGGGAGAACCCACACTCTCTCCTCGCACACATTGCCCTGGGGTGAGCCACGGGTGGAACCTGAGTCTTCGCTTCCCGCCTGTCACTTGCACACCCGGGCCGCGTTCTGGGGCCGGGCGGCTGCAGGAGCCTGAGCGCCGCTAGGGGATGCAGTGGCTCAAAGCACCGAGAGAGGCCGGGGAGGTTGGAGCCCGCGGGGCCGACCAATCGCGGCCCGGCCGCAGCCTCGCGCGCTGATTGGCCCCTTCCCGGCCACGCCCCGTGCGCCCCGCCCCCCCTCGCGGGGCCGTCTCTGAGACCCGCTCCCTCAGCTCGGAGCTGCGGGGTCGGACCCGGCGAGTCCCGCGATCTGCGGGGCCCGGGGGAGGCCGCCGCTGTCCTGCCCGGCGGCCGGGGTGGGGGTCGGAGGACGGGGCTGGGGAAAAACGCCGGGAGCGGGAGTAAGTAGGGCCCTGGGCGGGGAGAAGGGAAAAAGTTGGGTAACCGGAGTGAAGACCCGAGCGCTTTCTCCCCACCCGCTCTCTCTGTGCTGGGGGAGACAGAGCCTCTCGCCCCCTCTCCTTTTCATCCATCACTATTGTCACTCAAGTCAAAAAGCACACATTGATTACAAATATTAGGTCTGGAAAGGACAGCTGCAACAGCTGAAACATTCGAGAGGCTTGTTAACGCAAGAGACTGGGAGAATGTTGACCACGACCACCAAAGTATCACCGACATTTCAATCAAAGACAGATTTTTTTTTTCCCAGTTTCTCAATCCCTTAGGTGAGAGAGGCACATCTCCAAGTACTTTGACATTACTTTTGTTTTTCCTGATCACTTTTGCTTGCACAGAGACCCCACATCAATAAACTACCCCATACCCTGGATTGAATGCAAAAAAATGTTTGCTCGTTTAAAAAGTCTGAAAAAGAAAGGCCGCCTGTAGAAATAAACTTTATGAATGGGGCAGGCCGGTTTCCTCGGCACGGAATAACCTACCGAGCCGGAATGAATTGGCAGGAGCC